>NW_007231807.1:198140-273688 GCF_000164805.1 Carlito syrichta | reverse complement strand
CCTGGACCAAGCGGTAGTTACCAGAGGGCTTATGGGCCGGAAGGATGGGGGTATTCCATGGAGAGTTAACAGGTATGAGGAGGCCATGAGAAAGCAAGCGAGTGATGATGGGTTTAAGACCCTTACGGTGTGTGGCTGAAATGGGGAACTGGGGTCTAGAAGGGAAGTGAGAGGGGTTTTTCAAAACTATGCGAACCCGGGTGTGGTGCTGGGCTATGACTGGGGTGGAAATGTTTTGCATATCGGGGTTGACTACGTGGGGTAGGAAGGGAGGCGGCAGGTCTGAATTGGGAAAAACAGAGATTAGAGCAATATTGGCAAGGAGTGGGGCCACCGGTTGAACCGGCAGCGTTAAAGTGGCCCCTAGTTTTGAGAGGATATCCCTGCCAAGCAACGGAACGGGGCAGGACAGGACAATAAGGAAGGAGTGATTAAACATCCAATCACTTAGAGAACAAGGTAAGGGTGAAGTTTGGTGGGGGACAGAAGATTGGCCGTTGATACCCACGACTGAGACCTGGGAAGGAGATAGAGGCCCCGAAAAGGAAGGCAGAACCGAATAGGCAGCCCCCGTGTTCACGAGGAACGAGATTGACTTGTCCACTACCTGGAGCAAGACCCTGGGCTTGGCGAGGGTAATTGGGGTCCTTGAGTCCGGGCATCCTCAGCTTTCCGCCAGTCTGAGCAGCTCATGGAGCGGAGCAGGTGGCTCAGCTACACCCACGTGTGGAGGCACTGGGGTTCGGCCAGACCAAGTGCTTACAGATAGGACATGGCTTACTCGGGGGATGTGGGTTAGGGCACTGCTTGGCCCAGTGGCCCTCCTGGCCACACTTGAAACAGGTTTCCAGGGGAACTTTGTTACTCGTCTCTGGACGTCGAGAGACCCCCTTACCCTGTTGCATTGGCCGCAGGACTGCAACCAGGGCATGGGCTTGCACTTTAGCAGCCTCCTGGAGGCACTGCTGCCTAGCGGTTTCTGCATATTTCTTTCGGGCATTAAAAACCTTAAAGGCCATGTTTACCAGGTTACGGACAGGGGTCTGAGGGCCATTTTTTGCCTTTTTAGCTTTCTGTGACTATCGGGCAGATTGGGTAATGAAATGGGTAGCGAGAATGGTAGGATGTGTACCCGAACAAAGCCATCCAGGCCAGCAACCTCTCGGAGAGGACAAATGGGCGCAGGAACAAGAGGGTGGGGAGTGTGGTGCATGCAGTGTGAACGAGTATGTGTACTAACCGGAGAGGGGAGGGAGAGTGGCGGAAGGGGAGAGTCGGAAGGTGAAGGAGGAAGATGGGAGTAGAGAGAGGGTGGATTGTATGGGGGCGGTTTGGAAGGAGGAGGAGGATTTGGAGGACAAAGGATT
This sequence comes from Carlito syrichta, assembly GCF_000164805.1. Classification (NCBI taxonomy): domain Eukaryota; kingdom Metazoa; phylum Chordata; class Mammalia; order Primates; family Tarsiidae; genus Carlito; species Carlito syrichta. The sequence continues at coordinate 272,321 of NW_007231807.1, read as the reverse complement.
GGCGCAGTTAAGTTTTTCAGAAGACTTATGAGGGGGGAAGACTACGGATCGGGTGGTAGAGGCTTGTCATATTTGGGTGGAGGGACTGGGGCAGATGAACGAGTGAGGGGTCGGGAACAGAGGACAGGGAAGGGGCGGGAATCTCCCTTTACCAGCAAGATTTGGGTTGTGGAACAATACTGGCAGGGAGAGACGGGAGCACAGGAGCCAGAAGGCCTGAACATAGGGAATCTCCGACCATTTTTTATTGCGTTTGCAGGAATTATTTAAGTCAGTGAGGATGTTAAAATTAAAAGTTCCCTTGAGGGGCCACTTGGATCCATTTTCCAGTCTATACTGAGGCCTGGTCACAGTACAGAAATGGATTAGACATTTGCGTCGAATGTCCGGGGTTAATCCCAATTTGTCGAGATTACTGAGAAGACAGCCCAGAGGTGTCTTAGAATTAGATTTGAAGGCTTGATTACCCATGTCGATCTAAATTTCCGGTGCCTGTCTGAGTCTGAAAAGGCATCCCAATTCAGGTAAAGACCGGCCGGGCAGAGTGAAGGTCAGGATAAACAGGGTGCCCCCAGGATTTATCTCTGACCTGAATGGAGGGTTTTCCCTAGCACAGCTGTGACTTCTGATAGGGAGGCCCGGAGGGGGAAAGAGAGACAGACACGGGGGGACCTCACCTCACGAAAGTTTGAGTGGAGGAGTGGATCGGAGATTCGCAGCTCAGGCCGGAGGCGCCTGGGCGGGAGGCCCCTGAGCCGGGAGGTGGGGCCTGTGTGGCTCAGTCACCTCCCGGGTTTCGGCACCAAGATGTAACGTTTGGAGATACCGAAAGAGGCACAGGACAAAGGGCTGGTATAAACCAAGCATTTATTGGGGGAGAAACTCCTGGGCGAGGTCCTGTGGTCCGGAAAGATGGACCAGGGGCGTCGCGCCCAAGGAGGGGCAGGGGGCAGGCTTGGGTTTTTACGGTGCTGTATTTGGGAGGGTGTTGGGGGCGGCAGTAAAGCCGGGAGACAAAACGTCGCATCCGGCATGGGCTGGAAAGTTTCTGTTTGGCCCTTCTTGGCAGCTGCTGGCAGGTTCCAGGAAGCTTTAAGCGAGGTATGTGGTTGTGGGTTTGGGGTGGAGTGGCACATAGGGGATTGGTGGATTGAGGGGCAGATGGGAGAAGATGAGTGCTGCTTCCCTGTGAGCCTAAGATTTCTGATTTGCATTTCTCTGATTAGTGAGACTGAGCACTTTTTTATGTGTCTGTTGGCAGCCTGTATATCTTCTTTTGTGAAGTGTCTATTCATGTCCTTTGCCCACTTTTTAGTGGGGCTCTTTGTTTTTTTCCTTCTGGCATGTTTGAGTTCCTTGTGGATCCTGGATTTTAGACCTTGTCAGATACACAGTTGTCAGATATTTTTTCCCATTCTGTGGGCTGTCTCCCCACTCTCTTGATGGTTTCTTTTGCTTTGCAGAAGCTTTTCACTTTGGTAAGGTCCCACTTGTCTATTTTATCTCTTATGGTATGAGCATTTTCAGTTTTGATCAGGAATTGGTTGCCACTTCCAGTTTCCATAAGGCTGTCTCCTGCATTTTCTAAGATTCTTACAGTTTGAGGTTTTATGTTGGTCTTTGATCTATTTAGAGTTGATTTTTGTGTATGGTGATAGGTAGGGGTCCTGTTTCAATCTATTGCTTGTGGTCAGTTTTCCCAGTACCATTTACTGAATAGGTTCTCCTCTCCCCAGTTATTGTTGGTGGAGGCTTTGTCGAAGATGAGTTGGTTGAGAAATTGAGATTTTGCTTCCAGAATCTCTGTCCTGTTCCATTGGTCCATATGCCTATTCTTGTACCAATACCAGGCTGTTTGATTATTTAGCCTTATAGTAAAGTTTAATGTCTGAAAGTGTGATACCTCCTGCTTTGTTTCTTTTTCTGAGGATTGTTTCAGCTTTCATGGTCATTTATGTTTCCATATGAATTTCTGTATCGTCATTTCCAGGTCTGAGAAGAATGATGTTGTTAATGTAATAGGTATTGCATTGAATCTGTAGATTGCCCTGGGTAGGATGAACATCTTGACAATGTTCATTCTTTCTCTCTGTGAGCATAGAATATTTTTCCATTTATTTATGACTTCTTGGATTTCTTTGATCAGAGTTTTGTAGTTTTCATTGTAAAGGTCTTTCTGGTTAGGAAGATACTGAGGTGTTTCATTTTTGGTGGCTATTGTAAATGGGATTGTGCTTTTTATTTGGCTCTCTGCTTACTTGCTGTTGGTGTATATGAATGCACCTGACTTTTGCATATTTATTTTATACCCCGAGACTTTGCCAGACTTCTTTATCAGTGCAAGCAGGTTTTTGACAGATTCTCTTTGGTTTTCTAGGTATAGAATCATGTTGTCTGCAAGGAGGGATAACTTAACTTCCTCTTTTACTATTGGTGTGCCCCTGATTTCCCTCTCTTGTCTAATTGCTTTAGGTAGGACTTCCAACACAATGTTGAACAAGAGGGGTGAGAGTGGGCAGCCTTATCTTGTTCCAGTTTTTAGAGGAAATGTTTCCAGTTTCTCTCTGTTTAGCAACATGCTGACTGTGGGTTTATTGTAGATGGCACTTACTATTTTGAGGTATGTTCCTTCTATACTTTGATATTTGAGGGTTTTTATCAAGAAGGGATGCTGGATTTTATCAAAAGCCTTTTCTGCATCTAACAATATAATCACATGGTTCTTATTTTTAAATATGTTGATGTATTTAATTACGTTTATGGTCTTGTGGCTGTTGAACCAGCCCTGCATCCTGAGAATGAAGCCTACTTGGTCATGTTGGATGGCTTTTGAGATGTGTTGTTATATCCGATTTGCAAGAATCTTGTTGAGAATTTTTGCATCTGTTCATTAGAGATATTGGCCTGTAGTTCTCTTTTTTTGTTGTATCTTTCCTCGGTGTGGGTATCAGTGTGATGTTAGCTTCATGAAATTATTTGGGGAGGATTCCATCTTTCTCAATTGCCTGGTATACTTTCAATAGGATTGGTATCTGCTCCACCTTGTATGTTTTGTAGAAATTCACTGGAAAGCCATCTGGTCCAGGGCTGTTTTTTGTAGGTAGTTTTTCTTATGATGGAGTCAGTTGTCTGTGTTATTATTTGTCTGTTTAACATCTCAGTGTCTTGTTTCAACCTTGGGAGGTTGTGTTATATTAGTAAGTCCTCCATTTCATTTAGGTTATTGAGATTGTTTCCAAACAGCTGTACATAGTAATTTCTGATAATCTTTTGTATTTCTTCAGGATCAGTTGTGATTTGATCTTTTGCATTTCTGATTGTGTTTATTTGGGCTTTTTCTCTCTTTTTCTTGGTCATTTTGGCTAAGGGTCCATCAATTCTGTTAATTCTTTCCAAGAACCATCTTTTTGATTTATTGATTTTTTTCTTTTTCTATAATGTTTTTCGTCTTCTGTGTCCCATATTTTGACTTTTACTTTGGTAATCTGGATTTTCTGCTAAAATTTAGGGTTTAGGTTTTCCAGCTCCCTTAGTGATATGTTAGTGTGTTAACTTGTGATTATTTATTTTCTTGATGTGTGTTCATAGAGATCTCAATTCCCTGGATCACACCATTTAAATTTATAAAATGTTAGTTGAACATCTGGCATACTACTTAATATTCTTCAAGAAAATAAATCGCAGTTGCCCCGGTCTTTTTAACTTTTATAAAAGATAAACCAGGAAATCATTTGGTATATATAGCTTATATCATTAAAGCTTAAGACAATTTTTTACTCTTTGTTTTATATCATCTTTTAGTTGTAAAATTGCCAGGCATGTTATTCAGCTGCTGATTGGTCTTTGAATTTGAATGAGTGTGTGAGAAAGAAGGAAAGAGCATCAAGTGGGTATTTGAGAGCAAGGACATCACTTGGAGGCACCTGCCACTCTTGTCTGCCAGAACAGAAAGGAGAGAAAGCTGAGTGAACAGTCATCCTCCCATCAGTCATTCATGAAAAAACGATAACCTTTGTAAATATATGTGCACCAAATTACAGAGTTTCAAAACACCTGAAGGGGAGAAAATCTCCACTGACATAATTGCAGGCAGTAAATAGACAAATTCACATTGATGTTTGAAGATTTCAGCATTCACCTTTCAGTAATTAAAAGAAGAACTAGACAAAAAAAAAAAAAAAATCAGGGATCCGTATTTGAATAACACTATTTAGTACCTTGATCTGATTGACATTTATGAAACAGAATGTGAAAATGTAAAATACATTTCTTTTCAAGTACACATGGGGTGTTCACCAAGATAGGTCATTTTGTAGGCCATAAAATAAATCTTAGCACATTTCAAAAGATTAAAATCTTAAAGAATGTTTTTTCAAACCACATAAAATTAAATTATAAATTAATAACAAAAGATAATGAGAAAAGCACCATGTATTTGGAAAATAGACAACACTTCTAAGTAGCCAACTCAAAAAGAAATCATAAAATAAATTTTAAAATATTTCATATGGAAAGATAAAAACGTAATGTCAAGAATTCGTGGGATGTCACTAAAGCATTGCTTAGAGAGAGCTTTATTACTTTAAGTGCTTGCACAAAGAAGAAGAACGATTTAAAATTCAGGGATCTAAGCTTCTACCTTAAAAAGCCAGAGAAAATGCAGTCAAACTCAAAGTAAAAAGAAGGAGGTAAATAATAAAGATAAAAGCAAAAATCAGTGAAATAGAACATAGAAAAAATTAACAAAGCTAAAGATTGGTTCTTTGAAGAAAAAAAAAATTACTCCTAGCAAGCCAGATTGAGAGAGAAAGTGAGGACATGAACTGCCATTATCATAAATGGTATAGGATATATCACTATAGATCCTACTGGCATTAGAAAATGATGATAATAAGGGAAAATTATGGATGACTTTACACCAATGAATTTTACTGCTTTAGAGGAAGTTGAAAAATTCCTTGAAAAATACAACTTAACCAAAACTAACACTAGAAATAGAAAAATATGAATTGCCTTGTATTTTTCACAATTAAAAAAAATTGAATTTATTACCAGAAACTTTTCCATGAACAAAGTTTCAGATCCAGATATTGTCATTAATGAATCCTATTAATTACTAAAGAAGGAAACAATATCAATCTTTTACAACTTCTTTCAGAAAATACAGAAGTATATAGAAATATAGAAAATATATAAAAATTTTACGAGTTTTATGAAATTATTAGCCTTATCCTGCTACCAAAACCTAACAAAGCTATCACAAGAAAAAAATTACAGATGAATGTCAGAAACCTAAAAGTTCTTAAAAATATTATCAAACCAAGTCTATCAATATAAATAATATATCATGACCAAGGGGGATTTATTCTAGAAATGTTAGTTTAACATTGGAAAATCAATGTAATTCATCATTCACCAGTGTAATTCTCTGAATAAAGAAGGCAAATTGTATGATCCTCTTCATAACTGCAGGGAAAAAAATGTTTGATACAATTAGGAGTTACTCAGTGATAGAAACTTCTCAGCAAACTAGGATGTAAGGAAACTTCCCCAATCTGATAAAGGATATCTACCAAAAAACTACAACTAACTTCCTACTTAATGGTGAAATACCGACTGCTCCCCTAAGTTTGGAAACAAGGCACAAGGTGTCTGCTCTCACTTCTATTCGACATTGTACCATAATTTCTAGTCACCCCTACTGCCCCCCCCAAAATTCACTGCTATCACCTAGGACTTTGGATTCATGTAGCAGGATAGTGTATTTTGCCACCCAGTTTCCAGGGACAATATTATGCCTGGACTAATGCATAACTTAATTACCCTCTCTCTCTCAGCCTTTTCTGTCTGGCTGTTGGTTTTTCTTTCTGTGCTAAGTAACAGGTAGTTTTTGCAAACACTGGTTTACCATATGGAAAGTTGCTCTGCTTTTATGCTTGACTTTGTAATGCAGATGTTTGATGCACTAAGTAGCGTGTACTCGACTTTTGTGAGTTAAATATCCTGTGTTGCTAAGCTTTTAATTCTTTGTTATAAAATTGTTTCAGTATGCTACTAATTTTTCTGGATAAACTATGGAATGTGATTACATAATTTTGTGACCTTAGTGAATGTGATTATAGTAGCACAGAATAATTTGTATATAATTTGTATCATTTACTGTTTGAACAAAATAGTTTCAGTGCTGATGAAATTGTCTTAGATGTATTCTAATTGAGGTCTTTAGTGTCTCCCTTTGAAACAGTGCCAGAGAGGATTATTATTGTGAAGATATGTAAATATATACAAATTCTAATTTACTAGAGAACAGGAGAATGATTTTTCTTGACCATACTACTTAATTGTCCATCTTCATTGAATAGTAACTTAAGCAATTGTGTTTTAAAGTATCGATACAGTATTCTATAACAAAACGCCTTAAATGACCAAGTGACAGAAAATGTTGGCATGATTTAAGCAGTTGTTTTACCTTTTATGCATTCAGGAACTTGGATTATACTGATGCAGTATTTCTTTGGTGGTGGTGGGGTCTGTTTTTGTTTTTAAAAGGACATTCAAGAAGCAAACTTCAAAACTTCAAGTAGCCGACTCCTTGCAGCTGTTATGTCTGCTCTGTGTCACACTTCTGTTAAGCTGACTTCCATCTTCCCTATTGCGTATGATGGAGAAGTCCTCCTACGATCCATTGTTAAACAAGTTAGCACAGAGAATGACTCAACACTTGTTCATCGTTTCCCCCTTTTGGTGGCACATATGGAAAAACTCAGCCAGGTAGGTCTTCTTCTGAAATCTCTTTTGTAATGAAGCAATAAAACTGTAAATGGAGGTATATTTAGCGTGGTGCTTATTCTTCTATATTGGCAAGTGTATTTACCAAATGACTGCTTAACAAATGAAAAATAATAATCTATTTCATAAGCTATTATGAAATATATTTAAATTTTCAGTGTAAATATAAAATAAGCAGTCTTTTTTCTCTGTTTTGAATAATTAAAAATTGGAGAGTGATATAATGAATAGCTGCATATTTGTTTTTTGCTAAATCACTTGGAAGTAAGTTGTGGATACCATAAGCAGTCCTTTATATGCTGATAATAGTCTTTTAGATTTCTAAGATAGAAAAGGAAATATTGAATTTTTAGAATATCTTCTGAATAACATTTTGGTATGTTAAAATAGCACTGTAAAACAATAGGCGTAGGGAGCATTCTTAATAACTGCCTCTGTTTTATTAGATAGTACTATAGAGAAAAATTAACACATAAAAGCGTATTAATTGCTACAGTTGATGAATAGAAAATAGAAGTTATTCTGATTATGTACATCTAATTATGTTGACCAAAACAACAGAAAATTAATGAAGAAAATTTCAATAACATATAGAAACAAAAAAGGATAATAGCAGAATGGAAGGAAATTTGCAGAGAGTTAATGTAATATATTTGCAAAATCCCAGTAGAAATAATAAAAGTAAATATAAGAGAGGAAGCCAGGAAAATTTCAACCTTACTAGTAATTAAATGTGAATTAAGTAATGCTGAGGAATTAATGTAGTTCTAAAAAATTAGGAAAAATAGTTTTTTTCTTCTAAATTTCTGTGCTGGTGAGTATGAGGAGACATACTAAGCTTATAAACTAGTCATAGCATTATGTACTTAGTCTAAATAATTCTTTCAATCTTTTAGCAAATATTTATTACATACCCACTATTTACTGGGATTTTAATTAGGTGCTGGTTGAGACAGCAGTGCAAAAAATACAGTCCTTGAATTGTGGGTCTATAAGCTAGGAGGTATCTTTAGAAGATAAATTGTCAGTTCACTATTATGCACTATGAGTATGTTCACAAAAAACTGTCTAAGGGAATAATTGAAAGACTAAAGCTGTGCATATTATAGTAAAGAGAAAAATTAGAAACTTTTATCAGAACCCTAAATGTTCATCATTAAGTGAGGTAGCTGAATTTGAGTATATCAACTTGATAGAATATAATTCAACCATTACAAATAAGTAATATTTGCAATAACAGGCAAAAGTTTAAAAAAATTTTTAATTAAAAGTCAGGAACAAAAGTGCATACACACACACACACACACACACACACACACACAATGATGACTATGTAAAATACATATACAGAAGGCTATTGATTAGAAGTGAATAATGAGAAATGAAAATAATGCCTGCATGATAAAGTTATGGGTAATCTGGTGTTTTTCTTTCAGAATTTTCTTTAGTGTTTTTTTAAATAGTAATTAAAAAAAAAATTTAAAAAACATTTTTTGACAACTATTTAATGCTTGTCAATAATTAATAGTTGTGTATTTGTGTGTCTGTATTAATAATGGTTTATGAAAATATGTCCTGACTAGTATATATTTTCTCACTCTCTTTTTAATGGACATTATGACCTTCTACTATTTGTGTAGCATAATATATTTAATCAATTTAGATTATTCACCATATTTCAGTACTTTAAACAATACTGCTGAAAATATCATTGACTAAATTTTCATGCATATCTATGATTAATTTCCCAGTATAAATCTTTAGGGAAGAAAAATTCTTAAGTCAAAGGAAAGTATGATAAGGGTTTGTTACACTACTATTTAGGAAGCTAGTGTTAGCTTGCATTCCCTATCCTAGTGAATAAGAAAGAGTACATGTTTAAAAAATGTTAGTGGCCAGTGGGATAATTTTCTTTATCCTTCAATACAAAAAACGTATTATAATAACTATTAACTTCATATTCAGGTTATATGGGAAGCTTTTTATATTAATCTTGTCAACTAAGGTTATATGGGAAGCTTTTTATATTAATCTAGGAACTAAGCAAACAAAAATAAATAAATATACCCCACTCCCCCACTGCCCCACAAGATTTTTGCTTATGGAGTACAATTGGGGATTGAATGTTTCAGGAAGTAAAGTTCCAGGAGAATGAAAAGATATAAGGAATAAAAGAGCTAGAGTTTTAAGAAAATCAAGAATGATTATTTTAAATATAGAAAAAGTAATTGCATAAGAAATTAACTAAAATTTTATAGTAATTTTATTCAAATGATTATAGAAATTACTTAAAAATGAAAGATAATCTCTAAGTGACTTCTGTGTTTCAGCTTAAAATTGTTCGTTAGGAAAGAAGCAGAGAGGGATTCACAATTCTATTCATGATGGTTTTAATGGAAAAGTTACTTAATTTCCAAATGGATTGAAACTGTATTCATTTACTTATTTGATTTAACTTTAAGGTCCCTCTCCATCTTGAGATTTTATGATTTTATGACATCTGTTGAATTTGCTGTACATTTAGTATCTTGTAAAACAATGTGGAATATAAAAATGGTAGAAGAACTTGCTTTCTTGGTAACAAGGTTTTTTTGATAATTGAATCATAGCAAATAGTTTTCCTGAGTTCACAAATGAAGTTGAAGCACTATTAAAACAGAACTGGAACTAGATCCCATGTTGTTTGAGTTTTTTTTCTTTTTTAGTCCATAGTAAAATGGAAAATCTCATTGGTCACAATTGGCTCCTCATGAGATTAAATTATTTGTTCTCTGTCTACAGTGGATTAGCAGAGAGGATGATAAAGAGGATAAATAATTTTTATGCTGGATATCAGCTACATTAATCATCTTTTTTTCTGAAAATAAAAGTATTTTTCCATTGGTCTTTAATTGGACTCAATTTTCTTTCTTAAAAATTTTCCATCGGGAGAGCTTGGCATTTTCTTATCTTCACTTAGGACATCAAATATGGTAGAAATTGTAAAACTGCATAGGAATAACATGCATATACAGAAATAATTTTGTTAGAAAATTGATTTGCACAGAATACTTGGAGCTGCTTTACCTCTAAATATACTAAAATAATTATCTCAGATTAGAATCTTACCCTATAGAAGAAGCTGTTTAAAAGGAAAGAATAGTTTTCTGTCATTTAGGGTTGTGACTGAAAAGCTAAATAAGTGAATGTGTCAAAATGAATCAAAACTAATAAAAACATAAAACATCTTATAAATGTGCAGTATTCCTATGATAATAATAATTCAAAAAAAGAACTTCTAAGTGAAAAGTATATATATTGACTCAGCATACAACTGTATAAATTTGTAGACATAAACTGATTCAAGTCTGAATTCAAGTCTGATAGGGTATCATTCAAATGACGGGATTTTGCAACTGAGTACTCATGTGAAGGTAGATAAAGGAATACCCTGGAACTTACCTTCTCATGTATCATAGAGTGAAGAGAATATCTCAGGGATGACAAGCTTCCGTGAAGTTCTGGAAAAGATGCTGGTTATCGTTGTGCTACCTGTCAGGAACAGCCTGAGGAGGGAAAATGAACTCTTCTCCTCTCACCTTGTCTCTAACACCTGCGGGCTGCTGGCTAGTATTGTCAGTGAACTCACAGCATCAGCCTTGGGATCTGAGGTAATAAGTTATATTGTTAGGTTGGATAGCAAGCACATTGCCACATAGTTTCCTTTTTCGTATATTTTGGCTTTGTGGACGCTCACTTCAAAATGGGTCAGCAGTTTCACTGCATTTTTTTTCCTTAAAAAAATATTTTCTTCAAACTTTTTTTTTCTCGCCCTCTCCTGAGCATCTTGTCCGCTCTTATTTGCTTCCTCTTCCTCATCAATTTATCCATCATTCACAGTAATTTAAAATATATATTTTCCTCTTTGACTGGGTTCTTATCTGCCTCACTACACAACCTACTGCCTTGGCCCAGTAAAAGCAAAAATAGTACTCATTGCTGGATGATATGTAAGGCAGATGAAATCAAGCTGCTGATGAACATGTGGTGTGGAAGTGGTAAAGAGGTTCTAAACCTTGGCTCTGCCCACTTGATTGACTCTAGACAAATACATATGTAAAATGGAAATAATAATTTTATCTCACCTATATCACAGGTTTTAAAAAACTGTGATAAAATATACATAGTATAAAATTTACATAGTATAAAATGCAATTCTAGTCATTTTTATTTGTACAGTTTGATGGCATTAAGTACATTCACTCTGATGCACTTGTTGTACAGCCATTATTACAACATTTGTAAAGTATCAAATATGTTTGAGAAAATCACTTTAAAACATTTAAAAGTGCCTTTACATTTTGTAAAGTATCATTGTTTTTCTCCATTTCACTATCTTACTCTGATTTGTAACATATCTGAATGTTTAAATTGAATTTGGTGAATATTTCTGGTTTTTTTTCCCCATAAACCCGATAGTAGATTACTTTTAAAAATCGTGTCTTACTGTGAAATATCTTATATCATTCAAATGAATGCTTAATAACCAGCATATATGCAGTGACCCCAGCTGTCAAGTTCTTGTCAAGGAACTTCTTTTCTATATTTTACTTTTATAATCCCTAGTCTTTGCTTTTTTTTTAACTTATAGATTTATTTTAGAACATCTTCTGAATCAACACATCCAGTCTGCACTCACTGCTGATTCCTAGTGACAGTTTAGCCTTTAGAACTTTTGATTGATTTAACAAATTTTAGTGTTTTACCCTAGGTTTCTTACTTTCTAGGTTTCTTGGTTAGCTTTCACTTTGTCCTAAGGGGATCCTTTGTCAGAAAATGTTTAATTTTTTAATAAATTTATTCATTCAATCCACAACATTTAAAAAAAAAATATTAGATCCTGGAGGATGCAAGAAACTCTGTAATGCATAGATTCTCTTCCAAAGTTTGCTAAAGAGTTATCCCATGTGAACTTACCTTTCTCAAGAAAAGGAATGCCAAAAATTATAGGGTGCCTAATATACAACCTTGGGAGTTCCCAGAGGTCCTGGCTTACTTCTTTCTTTCTCAGAGAAGTTTATGATTCTTGCTAGAATCATAAACTTCCATTTTTTTCCTCTATTTAGTCTCTCAAATTTCTACACCAGCTTACTTTAGAAGCAGGTTTTATAAGTAAAAAGAGCAGTTTCAGATCCTTTCTAATGAGTCTCTAGTGTGGCTGTGCATATATATATATATATATATATAAATTTTTTTTTTTTTTTTCAAATATGGAATGCCAAGTTATAAAAAAATCGCTGTATGTATTATTAGTATTTGAACTTAGGATACAATCCATTTTCTTTTAACAAAGTTTTACTTTGAAACTCACAAATAAGAGATAAGATGGTCTGGTTGAAGAAGGGAACCTTGAATCCGCCTCTTCTTTAGAATGTTGGTGAAATTTTGGCATTTCTTTTCAAAGTTAGTGATAATTCATTTATATATTATGACTGACAACATAAGTTTGTAGTTCTGGCATTATAAAATAAGTTAAATGTATCATTTAATGTGACTAAAAGGAGAAAATACTGTCAAGTGACATTGATTTGTGAATTTAGAATAATAAAATCTAGTTTTATTATGGGTTAGTCTCTTAATAGAATGTGCCATATCCACTTATTAAGTATGGCTTATTTTATTGGACTTGTTAGAAACCTTAGGGTAGTTTTGTAAAAGTATATAAAAGACTATTATAATTGCTTTTGTTGTTCACAGGTTGATGGACTTAATTCTCTTCACTCTGTGAAAGCTAGTGCTAACCGATTCACAAAAACAAGCCAAGGAAGAAGTTGGAACACTGGGAATGGGTCCCCTGATGCAATCTGTTTCTCAGTAGACAAACCTGGAATAGTTGTGGTTGGTTTCTCTGTCTATGGAGGAGGAGGAATTCATGAATATGAATTAGAGGTGTTGGTTGACGATGTAAGTATCGCTCTTACAACGTTTTTCCTTCTATGTGGGTTATGTATTGGGACTTAAAGTTGTCATAATATAATGGGTCTAAACCTTGAGCGTTTAGCAGACCAACTATAGGTGGATAACATTAAAGAAATTGAGAGAATGATTTTACCTGATTGCTTGAGTGGCATCTTGGATCACTCCTACTTCATATTTTTTGTACTTTCAAAAAGGCAAGGATTTTAAATGGGATTAGTCTAGAAAGTATTTAGCTATGCCTCTGATTACAGATCTTGAGTAGGTTGCAGTGGTTAAGCAATTTTGTCATAAATTGCTAATGGGTAATTCCTTGTAAAGACTGTATTAATTGATTGATTTAGCTGTTACCTTTCTATGTTCTCTAAATTATTTAAAGTACTTGAGTATTCATAGTTTTATTAAAATGTAAATTTTACTAAAGATAGCATGTAAATCATTCATTTCCTAATAAACAACAGTCTGTCTCTAGATCCTACTTCATTAGGCTTTATAACACTCTTACATATAACACTCTTATTATGAAGAAGGGGAAGTAGCTTAAGTTATCAAAGAGAAAAGCTAACTTATGCTGTAGTCTCCTCAGGAAATCAGATAAAAAGGAATAGAATACCCTCAATTTTTTCTTTAGTATGTGTGAGGAAATACTCATGGTTAATTTTATATACAAGAAAATAAACTTTAAAAATAGTGAGTTATAAATCAAAATTGTTCACATAATAAAATTAAGAGCCTGTTAAATTTTCTTGTTGTTGTTAGAGTGAACATGCAGGAGATTCATCTCATTCCCACAGATGGACATCTCTAGAATTAGTCAAAGGCACATATACAACGGATGATTCACCCAGTGATATAGCTGAAATCAGACTTGACAAAGTTGTTCCTTTAAAGGTAATGTGAACCATATGTTTCTGTTGCAAATAAGAACTATTATCATGTAGTTAAAAATAGTGAAAAATATTCCTTGAGTTTTCTTTGTTAGACATACCTATTTGTAAGTTATCCTTTATGTGGAGTTTCAAATATTTATGCACTGTGTACTATGTACCTGATATTGTGCTGTTCTATATTCTGTTTCTGCATAATATCTTTTAAAGTCTGGAATAGTAGGAAGTATATTACATTTTTGGAGTCAAACAGATCTAGCTTGGGATATCTATCTGCTTTTCTACATACTAGCTTTAAGACACTGGCAAGTCATCACTTAACCACTTTGAGAGTTAGCTGTGAATTGGGAATAATAATACCTACATTGGAGTGTTGTTGACATTAAATTAAATAATGGAAACAAAACACTTGCCTCTGTGTCTAGAACAGTACGGAAAATACATATTAGTCCATGTCTTTGCTTCTCATATTGTGCCAAAATTCATTTAAAAAATAAGTGATCTTTATAGTTACTATTAACTGTTAATGAAGTTATTACTTTAGATAGCTTAATTTTCTAACAATAAGTAAGTATTGGGCAAAATGGAGAAATTTTACCACATTAGTTATTAATGTTAAAGTAAAATTAAAGTATTTTAAAAATAAATTCCATTGTAGAACAGAATTTTGCATAAGGTAGGTTTATCAGAGACTTCATCAAAAAGAATTTAGGTACTGAAAAACCAAAAAACCTTCATTGTGAAGTTTATATTATGGATCACAAAGCCTTAGTAGCTATAGCTTACATTTTCAAAACACAGTGCGTCATGTTTTAGACAACTTTTTCTTGGGCTATTTTTTTCTCATGTCTGTCTGTCTATGTGTTTCTGTCTCGAGTGTTTCTTTAAAAATATATATTATGGGGCCACCATGATTTTTTTCTCGCATTTAAAATTGTTTTAAAAGTTAAACAGATCAATAAAAAATATTTGCTTATATATTTAAAATCTTATTATGGCTATTATTCTTGCATTGTAATGAAGAGCAGGCACCAGTCATACTGCTTGTGGTTCAAACCTGGTCCTGTTAATTAGTAGCTATGTGAGGTTGAGCAAGTTACTTAATCTCTCTGTACCTCAGATTACTCATCTGTAAAACAGGGATAAAAACTATACTTACCTCATAAGGTCATTTCAAGGATTAATTTAATTAAAGTTCTTGAAGTATTTACAACAGTTTCTGTTATGCAGTAGGCATTTACTAAAGGCTAGCTATCATCATGTTTGACCCAATAACAGCATCTGTAAACATGATGGAGAATGTCAGTATATTTGTCCAGTTTACTGTTAGAGTTCCTTTGTACATTATGAATAAATGTAGACATGTTTTGCATTTTTATTGTGAAGGAAAATGTTAAATATGCCGTGCGCTTGAGGAACTATGGAAGCCGTACAGCCAATGGAGATGGAGGAATGACTACAGTTCAGTGTCCTGATGGCGTCACATTTACATTCAGCACCTGTAGCCTGAGTAGTAATGGCACAAACCAAACCAGAGGACAGATTCCTCAGATACTCTACTACAGGTTGGTGTACAGCTAGAGATGAGGGAAATGCTTTACAGTGGTAGAACATAGAGATTTACTACTAGGTAAAATTGCTAACTGGATGACTATAATTAAATTATACACTGTATCTCCTTAGCACACACTTGCACAGTTATGAAAAAGTCTAATTTTAATATACAAATTGAGTGTTACTACAAAGGTGAATGCTTTAAAATATTTTTTTGCCATTATTTCTTTAATATCATGGAAACTTTTGTATGTTGGGCATAGTACTGTTGTTACTTTATAATTTCTGACCTGCAAAAATTTCTAATTTAAATGGAATTTATTGATTTCTTTTTGTAAAATGCCTAAAATTAATATCAGATAGATTCTACTCAGGTAGTGATACCTGTGTTATCTCAGCTTGTCCTCACAGCATCCATAGAGAGTAGGTACTTTTCTTACCCTACTTTAACAGATTCAGAATTAGGTGGTTAAATAACTTGCCCAAAGTCACTCTTCTAGTATATTATGGTGCTGGGACTTGTAGGCAAGAAATCAGACTCTAGACAACACACTTTTAATCACTATGTTGCACATTCTCCTATGTAGTTAGCTAGTAGACATCTTAGGTTTAATGTGTCCAGATTGTTCTTTCATTCATTCACAGGCAAACACCTTAAGAGTCATTCTTGACTTCTCTCTTTCCCTCACACTGTACATCTAGTGCATCAAGTCCTAGCAGCTGTATTTTGAAAATGTTCTTAATCTTACTTTTCCTACCACTTCCATAATTAATCCTCTAGTCCAAGCCACTGTGACCTCTACCTGCCAATTATAATGGGCTCTAAACTAGTCTCCCTTCTTTTGCTCTTGCTCTTCTATAATCCTCTACACGCAGCCAAAGTGATCTGATAAAAATATAAATCATACCAAGTTTTACCTGTCCCCAATCCTAATGGCTTTCTACTCCCATGCCAATATAAAATGTGAAGTGGTTACTGAGGCCTACAAACTTGATTTGACTCCTATTTCCCTTCCTACCCTATCACCTTCATTCTTTCTCCTTTCATTCCAGCCATTCTTGTCTTCATTCTGTTTCTTGAACTTATAATTTGTTCCCTTTGCCCTGGAAGTTTTTCTCATTCTTTGCATAATTCGGCTCTTTGTTAAATATCCGTTCCTTAGAGCGCTGATCTTTACTTCATGCTCTTTGCTGCTTTATTTTTCCTCAAAGCTTTTATCACTTCTTGAAATTATATATTACATATTTACTTTTTAAATTTTACATTAGCTTTGTTTAACTATAAATTCAGTGAGCTCTTATCTAGATATAATTTTAGTGTTAGATCACATTTTTCTTACCATGGTAAAATAAGCTCATGCTTTATTCATGTTACAGGAGTGAATTTGATGGAGATTTACAATCCCAACTTCTGAGTAAAGCCAATGAAGAAGATAAAAACTGTAGCAGAGCTCTCTCTGTGGTGAGCACTGTCGTTCGAGCTGCTAAAGACCTCTTGCACAGAGCTCTCGCTGTGGATGGTAAGTCTCTACTTTTTCTTTCTCAGTGGTCATATTTTGGATTCTTTATTCCCTAACTGTGCACAGAATTATTGACGAGGAACCAACTTTTAGAGTTCTGAAGTGTTTTCTTCATTATAGCTCTACACACTTGTTTATTTTGGATAAGTCATACTCTCCAAACTCTTAATGCAGAATTTTTTAGAATGTTCAAAGCAATTATCTGATATTCTCATTTTCTCTTTAATAAGAGAAAAATTGCATCTTGGTTAAACTTTTTTCTGCATTCTTCTTTTAGTTGTCACAAAGCTTTTTCTTTCTCTCTGTTTCCAGTAATGTATTGCTGTTTGTCCAAAGGTCTGGGTAATCCTAAATGTCTTCCAGATTCTCTTGTCTAAATTCAGTTCTGTAAATTCTTCCTCTGGAAACTCTCCAGTTTGTATTCTCCCCTTGCACTCCTCCCACTGCCATAGTTTAGGCTGCCATGGTGCATGTGCATGTCCTTTTAATGGTTGGATAGTGTCCTAATAATCTCAAAATGCCACCTTTTCCCCATTTCTCATCTACTTATCTAGTCAGCTTCCACAGTGGCCGCAATGTTATCATTAGAAAACATTTTACTGTTGTTCTCATCCCCTTACTGTTATCTATGGCATTCATTCCTCAGCCTAGTTTCACATCAGAATCACCTGAAAAACTTGTTACAAAGAAAGAATATTTCTTTCTGTTTCCAGGAGCTTAGGCTAAGCTAAGAAACTGTATTTTTAAAGTAAGCACCCAGCATATTCTGATGCAACAGCAGATCTGGAAACCTGTATGGGGGGGGGTAATTGGCCTATAATATAATGGTTTTCATAGTCTAGACTCAACTTTTCTTTCCAGCACCATGTTCCTGGATAAATGACTAAAAGTTTTATAAGCAAAATAGAAGGCAGTATAACTTAATAACAGCAAACATTTTTGGCATGCTTTGTATGTGCAGGCATTGGCCTGAGTGTTTCATATATATTAACTTATTTAATTTCTGCAACACCCAAATGAGGGAAATACTGTTATTATCCTGTGTTAC
Source organism: Carlito syrichta (assembly GCF_000164805.1). NCBI lineage: Eukaryota > Metazoa > Chordata > Mammalia > Primates > Tarsiidae > Carlito > Carlito syrichta. The sequence continues at coordinate 254,568 of NW_007231807.1, read as the reverse complement.
AGATTAAATAATTTGCCTAATGTCATTCATAGAGCCATGTTTGCTTCCAGAATAGCACTTTAAAATCATGGCTCCATTACCCTAGTTCTAATCCTGGCCCCATTAGTTATCAGGTACAAACACTTAATACACGTTAAGTATTTTGGGTAAAATACTTACACACTATGTGCCTTGATTTCCCTTCTAAAAAATGGAAATAATAAAAGTATCTTATTGTGGTGATAAGCAGAGAGAGCACATGTACATAAAGCCCTTAGAACAGTACCAGGTCCTTTAAAACCACTCCGTGTGAACTATAATTTTGCTCAAGAGAACAGAACATAGGCTTAATGTGGCGTGTATACAGAACAATGAAATTACCTTCTAACTATGGTTTTAACCCCTCTTTTAGCTGATGACATTCCAGAACTGCTCAGTTCTTCCAGTCTGTTTTCCATGCTGCTTCCCCTTATTATAGCCTACATAGGACCAGTAGCTGCTGCTATTCCCAAGGTGTGTAATTTAATGCTATAACTTGAATTTTTAAAAATCTATTTCTAGGTTTTGTGTCTTTAAAAATACTTTAATCCTTGAGGCATCTGGATTATATATGACAAGAGGAAATAGCCATGTTAAATGGTAGAAACTATTAGTTAAAACTCTGTTGTTAATATTCTTTACTGGATTACTATACTTACATACTGGTTTTACATTTGAAGAATTTGGGAATGAGAAATATATTTTAGAAATATATATGAGGAATGATTAAGTTAACTGAGATTTTAAAAAATTTGTGAGATTGATGCCAGATCGCTCCATCTTAAATAACAATAACAATGTAAAAAGATAGGAGTGTTTTAAAATAGTGAAATAGTCCATGCATGGAAGAAATCATAAACTGTTAATTCTTTGGCATAGTTAAATATTGAGTAAAACCTAATTTACTTCAGGTCAAAAGAAAGCAAAAATATAGACTATGTTATTTTCATATAACATCTAAGACATATAAGAGAAATCTTTTTTTATCTGTAGAGCAGTTCGTTGAACAAAAACCCAGAACGGTTCTCTTTGAACAAAAACTTAGCTAGCAGAAACTCTAGATGGAAATTGTTATTCATGAGGATAAATAACAATTATAATAATTCGTAACTTTAAAACTGCTTTCACATTTATTTTCTTTTTTAATCATTTTTATGTGTATACTAGGTGGCTGTAGAAGTCTTTGGCCTTGTCCAACAATTGCTTCCATCAGTAGCCGTTTTGAATCAAAAGTACGCACCCCCTGCCTTCAACCCTAATCAGTCAACAGATAGCACCACAGGAAACCAGCCTGAACAAGGCCTCTCTGCTTGTACAACTTCTAACCACTATGCTGTCATAGAGAGTGAGCACCCATATAAACCTGCCTGTGTGATGCACTACAAGGTAGGCACTGATTCTTAGTGCGAATTTAACTTTTAAAAAAGTGCTTTGAGGTTCTCTAATGATATCTTAAAGACTACTTTGCCTGTATTCAAAAGTATGACTTCTTTATAATATTTAATATAGGGATTCAGCAGGTGGTTAGGCACTGTTGGACATACAAAAGGGTTTAAGATAGAATTTTCACCTTAAAAAGAGTATAAAGTGTTCTAGGTTTATGAGAGTTGTTCTCAAATCTTTTTACAAATATAGCACATTATATAATGCTAATTTCGTGTATTTTGTATTGGTAGTGGATATAAACATTATGAATTTTAAATCATATATTTGAACTGACACTATTCGTTCCTCACCTTGAGCTCTGAAAATTTGCATACCCAAGGTAGGATTCGAAGTATTCTACTATACGTAATGTAAAAAAAAAAATTACATTTATAAATTAAAACGTTATTATTATAGAGTACTCAAAATCCTTATTCTTTGTTTCTTTAAGTTGTACCATGCATTTATAGGAGGAAAAGGCGTCATCCACTTCACCAATTTAATTATAAATTTATGTTTTGTTTGCTTGGAAAATATTCAACTTTTTATTGTAGAAAATATTAAGTATAAAAACATAAGCAGACTGGTACAGTGCACCCCATTTTTCATCATCCCAAATTCAACAGTTTTCAAATCTTGCCAAACTTTTTTTTTTTACCTGCTTCCTTCCCTCCGATGTTGTTTTAAAGCATTCATAACTCCTTATGTATATTTCCAAAATAAAAGGGCCCTTAAAATAACCATAATATTCTTGCACCAGAAAAACAATTTCTTAATGTTGTCCAATGTCATGCAAATTTTTATAGTTTTTTGAATTCGTATCCAAAGCAGAGCCATACATTGCAATTGGTTAAATCTAAGTCCTCTTTAATCTTAAATCCCTTTAAACCTATGGATCCCCTTTTATCCCTCTTTTTTGTTCCCTTGGATTTTATTTGTTGAAGAAATGAACATATATCTTTGTTGAATGACATCCTCTTCAGCTTACCTACTGGGTCCTTTAGACACACTGCTTATATTCATTCCTGGCTTACTTGCCCTCTAGTGAGATGAGGTGTTCCAGGCGCATCATAAATGTTTTCCTGCCTCAGATTTGGAACCAGTCATTTTTTCAAAGTGCTCTGATTTATTTTATACATATACACACATATATTGATATACACATGTGTATCATTTTTATATATATGTACATTCATGTATGTCCATATATATTTATGTATAGATACATTCATGTGTATATGTAATTTCTTAAAGAAAAAATACCTTATGATTTTATTTTGATACTAATTCAAAATAAGGACCACAGGGACACTTGAATTGCCATTTCCTTACATATAAAATGCTGTTATCAATGATACTGGGAATATTGCAATTAGAAAATCACTTAATTATTCATTTGCTTTGTTTGTGTGAGTGCATGTGTGTGTGTTTTGTCCTTTGGGTATATCTCACCTAAGATGTGTGGTCAAATTACTGTGTTTTAAAGTAAGCTAGAATGATCAATTACTGTTTTATTTTGTTTTTTAATTTTTTTTATTAAGAGTTTTGGGGTACAAGTGAGGATTAACTATATAAGTAGGCTACTTGCAGGTGGAGTTTGAGCTTCCAACTGCCCCTCACTTCCCCTGGTAGTGGACCAGGTACCCTTTGTGTTGTCACATTCCCCCCACAATTCTCCCTCCCTTCCTTCCCTAGCCCTGTGACTGCCAATCCCACCCTTGTGCTAATATGACTAGTGTTCAGGGTCCACTTATGAGTGAGAACATGGGGTATTCAGTTCTTTGTTTCTGTGACAGTTTATTTAGTATCATGGGCTCCAGTTGCAACCAAATTGCTGCACAGTCCATGATTTTGTTATTCTTTGTGGTTACATAATATTCCATCATGTATATATACCACATTTTCTTTTGATGGGCAGCAGGGTTGGTTCCATGTTTTTGCTATTGTGAATAGTGCGGCAGTAAACATGCATATGCATGTGTCTTTTGTGATACAATGATTCATGTTCTTTCTGTATATTCCCAGGAGAGGCTTTTAGGAATCACCGCACTGCTTTCCATAGAAGTTGAACTAGCTTGTACTCTCATCAACAGTGTGGAAATGTTCCCTTTTTTCCATACCTGCACCAGCACCTGTTGTTTTTTGACTTACTAATGGTAGGCATCCTTATCAGAGTTAGGTGGTATCTCATTGTAGTTCTGACTTGCATTTCTCTGACGATTAATGAGGCTGAGTATTTTTTCATGTGTCTGTTGGCTGCTTGTATTTCATCTTTTGATAAGTATCAATTCATGTCCTTTGCCAACTTTTTAATGGGGTTATTTTTTTCCTTTCTCTTCGTTTGAGTTACTTGTAGATCCTCCATGTTAGACCTTTGTCAGATGCATGATTTGCAAATATTTTTTCCCATTCTGTGGGTTGTCTACTTACTTTCTTGATGGTTTCTTTTGCTGTGCAAAAGCTTTTCAGTTTAATAAGGTCCCACTTGACTAACTTAGTTTTTATGGCATTCGCTTTTGGGGACTTGGTCAAGAATTTGCTGCCTACTCCGATGTGCCTAAGGAAGTTTCCTGCGCTTTCTCTTAGGATTCTCACAGATTGAGGTTTTACTTTTGGGTCTTTGATCTCTTTTGAGATGATATTTGTATATGGTAATAAGTAGGGGTTCAGCTTCATTCCTCTTCATGAGGTCAGCCAGTTTTCCCAGCAACATTTGCTAAATATGATCTCCTTTCCCCAGTGATTGTTATTGTTGACTTTGTGGAAGGTGAGTTGGGGTTGAGGGACTGTTTCCTTCCAGAATCTCTGTCCTGTTCCACTGGTCTATGTGCCTTTTCCTGTACCAATACCATACCATCTTGGTTACTGTAAGTTTATAATAAAGTTTAAAGTCGGGAAGGGTGATGCCTTCCAGTTTGCTCGTTTTGCTGAGGATTGTTTTGGCTATTGGTGTTCTTTTCTGTTTCCATGTGAATTTCTGTATTGTCATTTCCAGGTCTGTGAAAAATGATGTTGGTAATTTGATGGGTTCAATTACTCTTTTAAAGTAAGTTGGAATAATCCCTCTCTGTGTGATTATACACTAATTGGATATACATTTTGGGTCATTTGTTTTTGCTTTGTTTTAGATCTTTAGGAATTGCTTTTTAAATTTGGGTTTTGTTTTATAATTTTTAAAATAATTATAGTCTAAAGTCAAATCTATAAAACAAATCTAGCTTTTATTTCTATCTCCTCCATTCTGTTCCCTCCTCTATCATAGGTAATATTTTGTTTTATTTTAGTTTTGTAGTTTATCCTTCTGTTGTGTCATTCAGTAAAAGCACAGGCACACACACATGTATATAGATGCAGGTATGTATGTGTGTTTATTCATGTCCTCTTGCCTGTTGACCTCAGGTGACATTCCCAGAATGTGTCAGGTGGATGACAATCGAATTTGACCCCCAGTGTGGTACTGCACAGTCAGAGGATGTCCTCCGTTTGTTGATTCCTGTCAGAACCATTCAAAATTCAGGATATGGACCAAAATTGACATCTGTTCATGAAAATCTTAATTCATGGATAGAATTAAAGAAGTTTTCGGGATCCTCTGGGTGGCCGACTATGGTTTTAGTGTTGCCAGGTGAGTTTTTGCTCTTCTTTTCTGTTTATATGGTAAAATATGTGCTTTTATGTACATTCAGTAGGGCTATATCACTAAAAATATTTGTCAAAGTTTTAAAGGAACTTATGAAAGACCTCCTGTGTATTCAGATTGCAGTTGAGAAATAAACAAGATGGCCTGGGTAAGGGGCACAGCCTAATCCAAGTTTTGAAGGAGAGACTGTTTTAAGGAATTTGTGAAAAAATATTAGCTTATCAGAGCAGAGTATTAATAATGAGGAATGACTGTCTTTGTGGTTGCAACCAAACTGTAGAAAAATATGGATTCAATCTATATATTCCAGGAAGTGGTAAATTTTGAGAACTTAACTAGGTACTCAAGTCCTTCCTCTCAAGAGAATTCACGAACCCCCTTCTGAGTTGTGTTAAAGTGATCATTTCAGTTTTCCTGAGGGGGTGTGTGTGTGTGTATGTGTGTGTGTGTGTGTGTGTGTGTATGTGAGAGAGAGAGAGAGAGAGAGAGAGAGCGAGCACAAGCGCACTTATATTGCTGGTATTCATGTTTTCCTTAAAAAGAAAGTTACTTAAGTTAGAATTTTAAAATTATGTGTTGTCTGTTGTATTTTTAATCTATTATCCATAACTACTCTTGTGATCCTTCAAACTAAGAGCCAATTTGAGTTCCAAAACCTCTTTCTACTTTAAACTGCCTTTGTTTGTAAAAAGTTTAGAGAAAGCCAAATGCCAGGGTAGAGGATTGCCTACTTTGAAACAGAAAAACCTAACCTAGGTTACCTCAATAATTGACAGATAACCAGATAACTAAAAAACGATTGCCCATGTAACTTAACTAGGGGTTTTGTTTAAGAAGAAGAGTTTGATTATAAAGAAAGTTAACAATTCACTTGATCCTGTTTGTGTTGTTTTTAGCACCATCTGAGCAAATAGAGGATAAACCTTCTTCCCCCCAAATTTAGACTATTTGTACTGATTTGTATTGCTACCTATCTTGAGTTGGACTAAAGAGAGGGAAATATTAAGAAAGTTGTTTGAGATTTTGAACTCATTTCTGGTAATGCTTTTTGTTGTTGTTTGTTTGTTTGTTTAGGAAATGAGGCCCTTTTTTCATTGGAGACGGCGTCAGATTATGTGAAAGATGATAAAGCTTCTTTCTATGGTTTCAAGTGTTTTGCAATTGGATATGAATTTAGCCCTGGACCTGATGAGGTAAGAATGAATATCCTTTTGTTATCTTTTCATTCTATTAAGGAAGAATGTATTTCTAGAGACTACTCTTGACTTAATTTGCATTGTTGCCTTTATTTTAAAAGTCTGAAGTTGATTTTAAGCTAAGAGTATGTGATTCAAAACATTTTATAGTTTGTGTACGGTGGTTTGTTTTTGCTATTTTTAATTCATAAGGAGAATGGAATTTGTAAAACACAGCCCTCTGAAGTAGCCTTTGAAGTATAATTATTACTGCCCTGAATCTGCCCAGGCGGCTGGCTATATATACCTTTCTGAGTAAATAATGTAACCTGATTTCACAAAAGGATTGACATTGTAACATCTTGTCTAAATATTTTAAATCATCCAATGAAATAAAACCAAGATCCAAGCTGACCATCTTTCTTCAAAGTAATGAATGAGAAATTATTTGGTCAACAAACCTGTAAACCTGAACCTTTATAACCAGCCTGAGACATAATCATAATTTTGAATCTCTTTCACTCTCAGTTTAACCATTAGCTTCACATGCTTGCTTTGACTTTCACAACTAATGCTTTAATTTGCATCACATTTTGTTGATAATTCATATTATCTTTTAAACATTGTTAAAGCAGCAACTCTTATGTAATTCTACAGGGAGTCATTCAGTTGGAAAAAGAATTAGCCAATCTTGGTGGGGTTTGTGCTGCAGCTTTGATGAAAAAGGATCTAGCCCTTCCTATTGGTAAGTGTTGTCAAGTACTAGGTGTTTGTTGATAATTATTTTAAATTTTAGAGTAGAATATGTTTATTATAAAAGGTCTGAAATAAATCTGCATAATGAATTCTACAGTCACATATACTTATGAACAATAACTGTTTAATATACTGGTTTTTTAAAATTTATACACACATATGCACACCCTTCTTATGTATATACATGCTATATGCCAGACACTGGGTTAAGCATTGGACATATAGTATTAAACTACAAGTTTGAGTTATTTCTCAAATATCCTAGTGGAAATATAAAGTTGTATATTTATTGTCTAGGTCTCAAGGGGGAAGTTGAAAGAAATGTCATTTGAGCAACAGGCACCCTCATTGTTGTTCTGCCTGTGATGCCCTTCACAATATGTCTTTCCCTTGATAAATCTATCTTTCTTCAAAAATAAAAAAAAAAAGAAGTGTCATTTGAACATAATTTTTATTTAAAGACATGAGACTTTATAAAATATGAGCTAGAAAACACAGATGAGAAAGAGAAGATAGCCTACAGTTAAACTTAGGACTTATCAAAATTTCAAAGATGGACAAAACATGAAGAGGAAGCTGCAGATAAGACTGTGAAGGAGCAGCCAGTGAAGTAGAAAAATAACCAGGAGGGTGGATATTCATGGGATTTTTGCATGATCTAATCAATTAAAATCTATCATTGAATTTGAAAGCGTGTTAGTTTTTAATATGCAATTGGGTATATTTTGAGTACCACATGTTCTCACTCATAAGCGGATCCTGAACAATTATCATAATACTATAAAAAAGGGGGATTGGCAGTAGTAGAAACTGCCAGGGGAGGGAGGGAAGGAGGTGACACCTCTTTAATAAGAGTATCTGATCTCAAACCAGGTGATAGGAACCAAAGTGAGGCCCAAACTTTACCTACACAGTGACCATTTGTATGCCTAACCCTAAATTGTTCCCCACATCTTTAAAATAAAAAAAAGAAGATAAAAGTATATATATATATATGCTTTTATCTTCTTTTTTTAATATATGTGTGTATGTGTGTGTATATATACATATATATGTATATATATATATATTAGTAAAATGAGAGAACTAAAAGTCTCTTCAGAGTGGATTGAAAGAGTATGGAAAGTAAGGAAGGGCAATCAGTGTGAATATAGATAGCTCTTTAGAAGAGTTTTTGTGTGGAGCAAACTGAGATGAGGCAGTGGTAGAAATGGTACTTTTTTATATGAAGCAAATTTGTATAATATATAGATTAACTTATAATCAAGAGAGTAAAGATGAAAATAAAAATGCCTACTAATTCTATAATGTTTATACATGGTTTTAACATTTTATTTTCACAGTATTTGGGACTAAAAGGTATTATTATTGTATTTCTTTAATTCTCACCCCCAGAAATCCATCTATATCCTTCTTTATCTAAGACTCTTTCCCCTAAGACCCTTCCAACTCTATCCTTTCTTCCTCCCTTCCCTTTCTCTGCCCTTTCCTTCTTCTCCATTCCCTTTCTCTTCCTGGTCTCTTTCATTCTCCTCAATTCCCTTTCTCCTACTTAGTATTGGTGTATATGTGAGGAAATGAGACCTTGTATTCTGTTCATATAAGAACAATTAGTAGCAAACTCTGAAAAAAATTTGTCAATAGCCATTCAAATTTTACATATATGTATTTTTGGACATAGAAATTTTATACATACTTGCACAAATGCTCGAAAAAATGTATGTTGAAGGATGAATTAATATAATAGTGCTTGTGATTGTAAAACCTAGAAGCAATCAGAAAGTCTGTCAGTTGGGAATTGGTTAAACAAGTAACAGCGCTAGCCATTCAGTGGGAGTCTATGCAGCTGTTAAAAAAAGCAGACCTATGTGGCCTGACAAAGAAAGATGTCCAAATTATATAAAGTGAGAAAAGCAAGTTGCAGAAGAGGGTCCCATTTTTGCATACATTATCTTATATATGTACAAATATGTGTGTTTATGTGTGTGTGTGTTGGCACACGCATACTTATGTTTTGCACACACAGTTTCTAGAACAGTACATAGGAAACTGTTGACACTGGATATATTTGAGCGGAAGATGATACTGGCTAGAGAGGTAAAATTTTTTGTTTTACACTTCTGTACAGTTGGAATATTTCTGCTTAAACAAGTCTAGTAACATTTCATAATTAAACTATCAAAGAAAAGTCAGTAAGTAAAATGTTCTTTATGCAATAAAGGAAAAAATGGCTAGAGGATACAGTGACTCCCTTATGGTTTCTATGAGTCACTGTTATTTACTAAAGGTATAACTCTTTCATAAGGTAACCAAAATATGAATGCTCAGATTCAGAATAATTGTTTCCCTCCATTTTTGGCAAAGAAATAAATACACTAAAAGTTAAGAAACACATTTATAATTTATAATTATATCTTAGGTAATTATCCAATGGAAGCTTCTTGAATATTGCCTTGAGAATTGTAGATTATATTCCCACTGAAAATATCTTATATATTAAAGTGTTTGTCACTAGGATTTGCCCAGAATGATAAATCTTTTCAATCTGGAATAGCAGAATTGTGAAAAATGTGTAATGAATGTAAGGGACTAGAAAGTTAAACTAAACCTTGACATGTTTTAGTAAAATTTTTCATTTGCACAACAGGTAATGAATTAGAGGAAGATCTTGAAATTCTTGAAGAGGCTGCATTGCAGGTATTGTCTCAAACACTGTGAAAATAAACTTATACATTAATTTAAAAGCAATATTTTCACTCAGATCAACCTTATTTTTTTGAGCATAGGTTTTATTCATTAAGTGCTTCATTCTATTAATAAGTATTATAGAGATAAATAACTCATTGTTCCTCTTGGGGAGAGAGACCCACGTGAGCCCTTGCTATACTGTGTGGTGGGTATTTACTCTGGAGTTAGACAAAAAATCTTCAGCCTGTAATCCCATGCCTTGGGAGGCTAGGGTGAGTGGATTGCCTGAGCCCGCGGGTTTGAGACCCACCTGGGCAACTTGGTGAGACCTCATCTCTACAATAAATCAAAAAATTATCCGGGTGTGGTAGTGTGCACCTGTAGTTCCAGCTACTTGGAAGGCTGAGGCGGAAGGATCGCCGGAGCCCAGCAGGTCGAGGCTGTGGTGGCCGGGAGCAGCCACTGCCCTCCAGTCTGGGCGATGGAGTGAGACTCCAACAAAAAAAAAAAAAAAAAAAAAGAATTCTTATGGAAGAAAGAAGAACAAACCAAGTGCTAAGGGTATAGGGGAAGACTTTGCAGAGCTGTGGGCAAAAATTGCATCTTGAAACAAGTGTTATTTGTCAGAAAAAGAAGAAAAGCATTTCACAAAGGAAACTTGAGGTGTATGGTTGTATTATAAATTTGAGATAGGAAGTAGAAAAAGGTGAGACAGGTATAGTTGATGGGTTTAAATTGTGACAGCTGGGTGTCATATTAAGTGACAGCTAATATGGACCAGTTACTTATAGCCAATTGGGAGCTATCTGTGCTGTTTGCTTTATTTATTTAGTTTGTTTAAACACTAATTAACTAGCATATTTTGCACTGTATTGGCAATACATGAATACTATATTTCATTAGTGTGTCTTTTGAATCTATTATGTCACTGTGTAATATTTTATTACTCAAAATTGCTAAGAGACTATTATATTATTTTCTTACTTCATTAGCCTGAATTTGTCCAGGTAGTAATTTCAAATAGGATGGAGACATCAGTATCTGTAGGCAGTGTTTTTAATTTATAATACCTCCCTAGGCCAGAGTAGAGATTCTAATTTACTGCTGATTGAGGAACAATGCAGACTGTATTCCTAGACCATCAAAAATTGGGAATATTTTACATATTGAAATGGTGTGAAGATAAAAGAAAAGTTGAGAGTCACTCAACTAGATCAGTGGTATCTGGACTGTAGAATTTTATGGTTTTTGTAAAATGTTCAGAAATATTTTTCAGAACTAGGGTTGATAATTTTTTTTGTTAGATGAATATACTCTTTACAAATGTACAATTTGGACCAGGTGCACTGGCTCATGACTGCAGTCCCTGTACTTTGGGAGACTGAGACAGGAGGATGGCTAGAGACTGGGAGTTTGAGACTATCCTAGGCAACATATCAAGATCTTGTCTCTACAAAAAATTAGAAAATAAAATAGCTAAGTGCGGTGGTGTGTGCCTGTAGTCCCAGCTGTTTGGGAGGCTGAAGCAGAGGATTACTTGAGCTCAGATGCAGTAAACCAGGATTGTGCCACTGCCCTAGCCTGGGTGACATAACAAGACCCTGTCTCTAAAAAATAAAACTAACAGTTTATTATCAGCACTGTCTTATAAAGTAAAGGAAATTTTTCGATTCCAAAAATGGAAAGATTATATTCTCATAATTGGAAAACTCTATTGTAGCCTTAGTTTTTCTAATTTCACTGTGAACCAGAGAACATTGAGCTTAGTTTTACTAATTTCACCACGAACAAGAGAGAACATTGAGAACATTTGGGGAGTTCTGTTCTAGAGCATACTTACTTTTTGTGCTAAGTGTATGTAGTTGTATGTAGTTAATAGTAGTGATTTAAATATCCGTAGAGAACTGCATAGTTTATAGTAACTTTAATATTCTTTCTATTTTTATAAATAAACTTTGAGGTCATTGTGTGTTGCATTTTATAATTATAGCTATACTTCAGAGCAATCATGTGACTTATCTAAGAACTGAGGTTTTGGGTGATAAAGACTAGTACCTAGGTCTTTTAATTGCTAAGGCTAATGCTTTGCATTTTACTTATTTCCTGAGATGAATTGATCAAATCAATAATAATAAAAACATATATTCCATCTTAACTTTATCAAGCACTATTCTAAACATTTTACATATTTTTAACTCATCACAACAACCCTATGAATTAGGTGAGAAAACTAAGGCATAGACAATTTAGATAACTTGCCCATGATCACATAGCTGGTAATCAACTGGGCTAGAATTTGATCTCTTGCAGTTGGATGACAAAATTTCATGAGTCTGACCACTGTCTTCTAAGCATAGGGAGCCATAGTGTTATCAATAATGTTAAACTTTTGGGCTATAAAAAGCCACTAGCATTTGTGTGTGTGTATGTGTATTTTTTAAGTTAAATCTTTATACCTTAAGATTCAAAAATAAAAATGCAGTTTTGATAAACACTTTATATGTGTCAGGCAGCATTCTAGTTAAGTAGAGCCATTGAAGAGCTCATATATTGCTTATCATTTCTGGAATTATTATGGTTTATAAAGTATCATTTAGGTCAGATATGGAGACATCTTTATTATTCAGTACTACTATTTAAGCAAAAAACAAATCACGTCCCAAATGGCCTATCTTTTTGGGACATAAGGTAGTTATTGTGTTGTCTAACATGTATTAAATGCATACTATTTGTTAGGCAGTGTAGTGTGTTTTTACATGTTATTTAACTTAAATTCTATAATAATCATGTAAGAGAGTTACTATTTGACCATCAGTTTATACATTTTACAGATTTGGAGATGGTAACTTGTTCATTTGAGAGCACACGGCAAATAATTTGACCAAGGCCAGGATTTGAACTTAAGTCTGTTTGATTGTAAAGATCATGATTTTTAATATTGTATAGTTATAGAATGTAAAAGTTACTGTTATACAAATTTGATAGTATTAGAAATATAATAATTTTCTATGAAAAAAAATTTTTTGAAGTTTATCTTATAGTCATTAAAATATTTCTAATGTTCTAGCACTTAAAGTAACTTTTTCCAAAAACAAAATTTTCTTATCAGAAAGAAAGGTGAATACTAAAATTTCAGTTTTATCTGTCTTTTTCTTAATGTTAATAAGACTTAGAAGACTAATGAGGTTTATGTGCTACCACAATCAAGCTTCGCCCATTTTTTTGCCTAAGAGATCACCCACTTGCCCAAGACAGCAGACACGACTTACCTAGGATAGTGTCCTGGAAGGAGGACTATAAAAGAGGGAGACACCCACAGCTGCTCACAGAAGGAAGCTCTGTCTCCAGCAACTGGTGTGGGAGAAGATATACCTTTCTATTCACCATGCAGATCTCTGATAAGTTACTTATTATTGAGGCGGGAAAAAGACTGGAAACATTATCTCATATTTTCACTCTGATAAATTTCATACTTCATGGGTTATAATAAGTAACACTGGAGAATGGAGGAAAATTATTTCTACAAAAAGGCCTGTCTAAACCTGTCTGCACATTGAAGAATTTTATGCAAAGTTTTATATTTTTAAATATATAATTTTTTTATACTTAACAGGTGTGCAAAACCCATTCTGGTATTCTTGGAAAGGGTTTAGCTCTTTCTCATTCACCAACTATATTAGAGGCACTTGAAGGAAACTTACCACTCCAGATCCAAAGCAATGAACAATCCTTTCTGGATGATTTTATTGCTTGTGTTCCAGGATCAAGTGGCGGAAGGCTTGCAAGGTAATTCATTTTAAGTACTACAGTTACTTTAGGGCTTTTGTCTGTCTTCATTTCTAAAGAGAAATTAGAGTTATTAAGATATTAAAATGTTACCTAGGAATAGCTGGTTTATGTGTTTTTAACTTGCTGAAGTATAAAATAGTAGTAAGCATTTTAGAATATAGGATAATTATTAATTGGTTGGCTATTTGCTTTTTCTTTAGAATGAAAAGGGAAAAAAAATATGCTGGCCTGTGGTATTTCACTAGTAAAAAAAATAAAAATCTAACATTTTTCTGGTTTTAATTTTAACAATTACAGATATTACTCTAGTTTTTAAAAACCAGTGATAATTGGAGGGGAATAACAAATCTTTTAAGACAGCCTCACTGCTGCTTTTGCAGACATTTCAATTTAATGCTTGACAGAATTGCTTATTACTCATCTGACAGGACAATTTGATATTGATCACAGAATAACTTTAGGAATAGATAATCACAAACCATAGAACACAGGCAAATTATACTTGGAAAGATAGTAATGAGGAAGACACTGAGAAATTGTGTGAAGAAAAGATAGGTAGTACACCTTGAACCTAGCTGCTTTTGGGCAAGCAGGATGCCCTTTCTGTCCCTGCTTTTACAGAGAAACTGCTGTTTCCCAGGCTTTCAGGCCAATGAATTAAGGCAGACCTAAGAATGCGTGTGTCCGGGACATTAAATTATATACAACCTAAATTCATTTTCTTGGTTATTTTAAATTAGCCATAGTTAAAATTTCAAGTTTACTGATTTCATAATTATTTTTATATTATAGGTAAACATCAGAAATGTTATATATGTTGGCATGTTTTTTAATGAATTTGTTATTAACAGTTTTCAAGGGAGACACTTGGTTATCACTGAATTGGAAATGAAGATACTGTTTTAGAATTTGATAAAAGTTTTGTAGTTTTGCTTAATTTCATGTTAATCATTGAATTGCTGATGAATTTTGGAGTTTTTTCGTTGCTATTAGGTGGCTGCAGCCAGATTCCTATGCTGATCCTCAGAAAACATCTTTGATCCTGAATAAGGATGATATTCGTTGTGGTTGGCCTACTACCATAACGGTCCAAACGAAAGACCAGTATGGGGATGTGGTACATGTTCCCAATATGAAGGTACTTATAGCTGAATTAAATTAGATGTCATCTGTACATTGACTACTGTAACTGATAAAATTTTAGAAATGGCAAGATTTTTGTTTGTTTTTTTATTTTGAGTTGTAGTCTCACTCCTTCACTCAGGCTGGAGTGCGGTGGCGTGCACACTCACAGCCACGCCAGCATGGACCTGCTGGGCTCCAGCGATTCTTCCACCTCAGCCTTCCTAGTAGCCAGAACTTCAGGTGCATGCTACCCCACCTGGCTATTTTTTATTTTATTTGTAGAGACAAGGTCTTGCCAAGTTGCCCCGGCTGGTCTCGAACCTGCTGGCCTAGGCAGTTCACTCGCCTCGACCTCTCAAAGTGCTGGAATTACAGGCTGTGCCACCAAGCCCCCAAATGGCAAGCTCTCTACTTGTTCTATCCTTTTTATCTATTTATGTTGGAGGACACTGAAAATTGTTTAAATGACTTGTTAGTCCCACATTTCCAAGTTATATGTGTTTTTTGTTTGTTTTTTACATTTTGCTACACGCTGTGATGATTCGAAGGAAAAATAAGAAATAGTCCATATAAAGAGTACTAGGCACATAGAAGGAAGGCCCTCGATACCTAATAATAGAGTACATGCATGAAAGAATATATTTAAAATTTTGTATATGTTTTTTAAAAGACTCAAGAACATTCTGTGTTTGATATTATTGAAACCATATTTTCAAACTTGTATTGATACTTATTAAATAAGTTAGAAACATGGGAGTTTAGATTGTAAAAAAATGAGGAATGGAAATAGTTGTGTACTATATTGATGCGTATAGAGTTCTCTGACTGCCTCTTACCTGAGACATTAATTAATAGTGGTGTTTTAGAGCATATTGTATTACATATAATTAAGTCCTTTGTGATATCTGTTAAGGTAAATATCTAACTTAAAACTTTTATTTCTGAAAAAAGATTGATATTGAATGAAAATGTGTATAGGCAGTCCTTAGCCCTCTCTCCCTTCATAGTTATATTACAGAATGATTTGGTTGTTTGAAGTTGAGAGTTGATTATGCTACAAAATCCTTTTTGCTCACAGAGTAGCTAATTTTACCTCAATATTACTTTCAGTAGAATTATTTCAATGACTTCATGCATTTTTAAAATTTATAGCATGAAGAAGCACAATGCCAGTATAACTTCATACCTGATTCAGTAAAAAGAGCACATTGCTCACGTGACTTAAGGCCAGTAAATAATTCTGTATGAAAAAGTATTTGACCTTGATACTAAGTAAAAATCAGTCTTTAGCAGCGTCTTTCACATTTTTGACATGATTTGTATAATGACCCAAACATACAAATATGGTATATGATGGAAGAATATTTACATACAGTATCCTTAAACACATATATACACACACACAATATGCTATACTCTCATATTTTCTCATCTATTTTATTTTTTAAGGCAAGTCATTACACAAATTGATTTCATGCCCACTCTGAATTATCCTATGAAATGTAAAAAGTATCACAAATTAATAGGAAAAAAACTAAATAGAGAATAAAGTAATCCTGATAGTGATGGAAAAACAAAAAGACTACCCAAGGACTGAATTTTCATCACTGTGCAATACACATTAAGATATTGAAGGGTTTGTGTATTCACTGATGAATTTCTTACTTAAGTGTATGGAGTGAGTTGTCAAATTCATTCTTTAAACCAACAAGATTAAATTCTTATTCATATGACAACATTGTAAACTATTTTCCAGGTTAGCTTAACATTGACATTTTTTAATGTTAATACTATTATGGTTATAGCATTTCTAAAGAAGTTTTCTTATGTTTTCTCCTTTGCACCATTTGTTGTCTCTATTTTGGTGTCTGGGTTGTAAAGCCAGATTTGCTGCTTTATCTTTCTTTGTTTTCCTATTTGGGTTCCTTTTTTAACCACACAATGGATCTTTCTTTACTTTCTTACTCTCCTCTCCTTTTTACCTCTCTCTCCCCTTCTTTTTCCTACTTTGTATCCTTCTTTGCCTGAAACTCAGTACTCAAAATCCATATCAGATTTATCTTTATTTTAGAAATTTATCTAGAAAACTCCTCTAAATACTGTTTAGAAGTGATTTATAGCTTTGATTATGTTTAAGGTATTAATATCATCATATTAGGTGGAAACAAAATGAATTTAACCTATTTTACTTTCATTCTGATAGCATGTGAGGTCTTGGGGAGCATACTAGACTGCTCAAAAATTGTTAAAATCTTTGTGTATTAATAGCTAATGATTTGAAACACAAAAGTTGGTAGTGAGTTCCAAAATGCTTTTTAATTTAGCAAGTGTTATTGTTCTAATTTTTTACTTATAAAATGATTATTTCAAGGAAATTTAATGACTAGAGAAAATCACATGGAAAATAAAAGAATAATAAAAAATTTTTTGAAAGCAGCACAGTTTAATATAAGACTGCAGAATGTTTATTATTCCTTAATGTCTCAGTATTTTAAAGCATAAAATTTATGGTCCATAGACAAGTATACCTCTACTGCTAATTTACTTAGGGTAAATATAGTTGTTTAGAGAAAGCTTATGTTAAACTACTTTTTATAAAAAAAATAGTGTCTATAACAAAATTATGAACTTCGCAGCAACTTGGATGGACTTAGAGGCAATAATACTTAGTGATCTATCACAGAAACAAAGAACCAAGTATCACATGTTCTCAGTCATAAGCGGACCTTGAACAACTATCCTAATACTATAAGAAAGGGGTTGGCAGTAGTGGGAAACTGCCGGATTGAGTGGTGGGGAGGGTCGTTGGGCCTGGTGGGCACACCTCATCAACAAGGGTGCCTGCATAATGAACATTTGTATACCTAGCCCTGAATTGTATCCCATATATTTAAAATTAAAAAATAGTGTTGGCTGGGCACAGTGACTCCAGCCTGTAATCCCAGAATTTTGCAAGGCTGAGGATCGAGAGGATTGCCTGAGCCCACGGGTTCGGGACCAACCCGAGCAATTTGGTGAGACCTCATCTCCACAAAAAATCAAAAAATTAGCTGGGTGTTGTAGCACACACCTGTAATTCTGACTGCTTGGAAGACTGAGGCAGAAGGATCGCCCGAGCCCAGCAAATCAGCGCTGGAGTTGCCGTGAGCGTGCCACTGTACTACAGCCTGGGCAATGGAGTGAGAGACTCCAACTCAAAAATAAAAAAATAGTGTCAATAATTTAAAATCACATGTCTTAAAATTGGAAAGCATTTGCTTTTAAAAATTACATTTAAATTTTAAAGCTTTTAATGATGGTGGATGTATATGAGCTGAAGAATTTTACCATATACATTTAAATGACTTTTCAAGTATAATAATAGGTTTTGAATATTTCTATGGCATATGTCAGTTCAAATACTGATCTCTGGTTACCTCAGCTGACAATAACTTACTGGAACATATTTGTCAGCTGCACTTTACGTAGATAGTGAAAGTCTCAAACTACTGATTCCATTGAATGGCATTATTTGTAAGAACAATAACAACTGAAATTAATTGAAGAACGATAAACATTAAAGACATTCTGCGGTTCTGAGATCTCTTAATAAAATAATGCTATTATCTTCATTTATGCTGCTGTTTCTGGGACATTCCTATTGTTGAGTTACCTGTTCTTGACAACCACAAAAGTAGTATCTATAAGGAACAGCAGAGGCTTTAAGTGAAGTTCAGAATGATGATACCTGATGAAAAGCTAAAGTGTCATTCAAATTGTAAATTTGTAGTTGCCTAGGAGTCAGAGTTTTCTTTCTGCCAATGCATTATCAAACAAGCAACAACAGAACAAGTATTTTGTTATAATTCCTGGAAAATATTTCTTAAACTTTTGGACAATTTATATTTTCAATATTGAACATGCCTTAACAAATCTGTTATTTGCATCTATACACTAGAGTAAGTAGATGAAAGATATTTTATTGTTGAAGAAATTGAGTTGGAAAGTTTAATTAGACTGCTTAAATCAAATGACTTATATTGGTGACAGAGCTGTCTAGTAATGTTCTTTTTTCAGCAGTGTAAAGAAACATCTTTAAATTATAGGTCTAAATTTGTTTTATAATGTGTTAATTTTTAAAACTTACATCAATGGAGTGCATTTTCTTCTGCAGAACAGTGCAGCTGAAATTGAGATTAGTGCTTTAAAATATGCCGAGATTGTGGGAAAGTATTAATACTCAAATTACCTGCTAAAATAATTTAATGGGAGTCCTTGCAAGAATTCAATGAGGATTTATTCTATTATCCTTTCCTGTGATTTTTTAATGGTGGCATTTCTTTATGTTTTATGTTTTGATACCTCTGGTTATTTTTACCCATAAATGAGCCCTCTGTTTTATACTGTGATAAGGCTCCATTAAATAAGCCTTTGAAGGGAATGCTGAGAATAGACCAATGCTAACATAAAGTTTATATAATTGTGAGTTTATAATTGTAAGGTGTTTCTTATCATCAAGGACAATTATGTAATAATAGTATTTGGTTTTTATAACAACATTGTTAGGTGGAAGTGAAAGCTGTCCCTGTTTCTCAGAAAAAAACATCTTTACAACAAGATCAAGTAAAGAAATCTCAAAGGATTCCTGGCAGTCCTGCAGTAACAGCTACATCTGCTAATACTGACATGACTTTTGGTGGGCTGGCATCACCAAAGCTGGATGTTTCATATGAACCAATGATAGTGAAAGAGGCTCGATATATTGCCATAACAATGATGAAGGTAATTTATTTTACTTATCGGAGAATTTTAGTTTTCAACATTTATTCATTTTAAAAAATTTCAGTGATTTCAATGCAGACACAAAATTACAGATCTAAACAGCTGTTGGTAGATGTTAAACTTGCAGTAACACTTATAAGATAATGCTAGCTTCCTTCAGAGAAGATTTTCATTGGTTTTTGGCAGCTGACTAGAGAAGATTGCCAATTATAAGTTGGTTAATCCGGTCAGATTGCGGTGGTTTAGGCTGGGTTTCATTTCCTGCAAAAATATTTGTCTATTTGCAATTTACTGTTACTGCTAAGGTGTAGCTCTTTAGGGTTTACCCAGGCTACCTTCAATTTGGGGGTTCTCCCAAAGGCTAGGTGCATCTCTTTAGGTTTCCTATCCCTTTTTTGTTTTTGAGGTGGAGTCTCACTCTGTAACCCAGGCTGGAGTGCAATGGCAATCCACAGCCACCCCTGTGTCAACCTGCTGGGCTCCGGGGAACTGCAGGTGCATGCTACCACATCCAGCTAATTTTTTATTTATTTTAGAAACAAGGTCTTGCCAAGTTTCCTGGGCTTGTCTTGAACCCATGTGCTCAGGCAGTCCACTTGCCTTGGCCTCCCAAAGTGCTGGGATTACAGACTGAGACACCGAGCCCAGCCAGTTTCCTACTTCTTTGTGCTTTTTAACTCTCCAATTTATTTAATCAGATTTAAATAATATTTGACTTAAAGATATTTAAGTTATCTTTAGAGGCAGTGTTAGTCTTAATTATCAAAGTGGTCATTACTTGAAGCTGAAGTTGATAATTGTGGCATTTTCAGAGAGCACTGATAAGCAATTGAAGGCTTTTGGGCAGAATGTCATGATTAGATTTGTATTTCATAAAGATCTTGGTGGAATATGGAGAAATGTAGTTGGACAGATGATTAAGAAATATAGCTTGCATTCAGTTTTTTTTTGGAAATTAATGACTTAATCTTGTTGAGCTATGTTGATCACTTGGACTATTGCGTCGTCAATCATAATAGATTTAAGTGATATTTAAGATGTAGAATCAATAGGAGTTGGTGGCTAGGGGATGGGATAAAGAGATAAAAGATAGGAAATAAAAGATGAAGTTTCCATTTTGAGCCTGAGTAGTCAGATTGATCATGAGGAGGAGCAAGTTTTGGTTGAGAAGGTCAATAGATTCCATTTTGAATGAGATGAGTTTTATCTAAAATGCTGAAATATCCATGTGAAGATGTATAAAAGGAAGTTAGATGTACAGACCCGAGTGATCTCAGCCTGACCCCAAGGAAAGGATTTGGGAATCATTAACACTTAGATTACTTATGAGGTCATGGGAATAGATGATATCTTCTGTGCAAATGAAGAGAGAAGTTCCAGGACAGGATCCTTAGAAACACCAGTGTCAGTGATTCTCAGATTTCTGTTTACTTCAGAATTGTCTGGAGCACTTAATTAAATAAGAAGATTTTTCAACCATCCAAAGATTTAGATTTATTGGGGTTGGAGAGAAATTCAGGAATTTGCTTTTAAAATAAACAAGCAAGGTGATTCAGATTCAAAGTCTATACTTTGAGATACATTGATTTACAAGAGCAGTAAAAGGAAATGGGGGCAAAAACCCATATTGGTAAGAATACTAGCTAAAGAGATGAGACATAGATAAGAAAATAGCTGAAGTAAGTGTTAGTAAGTTGATCCAGGCCTTTGGCTATAGAAAGAACTGGAGGAGGTGGAGGTGAGTGAAAGCTTTGGAGTTTAGAGTCTACATAGAAAAACATGTTTGAATACCGACTAGAAGACAACTATGAGAAAGGAACCACTAAAGATGCTCTAAGAGATAAAAATGGCATCTAGGACTTAGGTCATCGGATTGGCCTAAAATAGGAGTAGTGCTTGTTTCATTCTGCTAGGAGAGGGAAAAGAAAGTTTAACTCAGATGCTAATAAATTTTTAGGTTTTGCAG
Organism: Carlito syrichta; assembly: GCF_000164805.1. Classification (NCBI taxonomy): domain Eukaryota; kingdom Metazoa; phylum Chordata; class Mammalia; order Primates; family Tarsiidae; genus Carlito; species Carlito syrichta. The sequence goes on along the minus strand of NW_007231807.1, from coordinate 233,225 downwards.
CCAAAGGAATTATTTAAAATAGTAATTATGTATTTTATGGAAGTGATAGATCTTAGGGTCAAGATTTTGCAACAAAGGGGGAAAATGGAATAGTTACTGTAGAGGTGGAAAAAAAGAGCTGATCAGAAATTAGTTGAAATTGAAGATCATATGTCAATAGCTGTATGAGTCATATGAACATGAATTTTAAAAATAATCATTTGGGTTGATCTAGCATTGAAATTTTCCCAGGTAATTCAAAAAAACAATGAAACAAGGGAGATGAGCATGTGGTCGTTAAAGAGAGGACACTGGAGCCTCAGTTGGTTTGGAAAGAAAGAGGATTCAGAGAGAGAAAGTCAAGGAGGTAAGAGGAACTTAGAAGTCAGGATAGGTAAAGTAGGAGTTATTAAGGTAGAAAACAGGCCATTGTATTTTGATTTTGGAGATGGAACAGTTCTAAGCAATGTCACAGTTATCTGACTTATAGTGTGAGTGGCTGAAATAAAGTTGAAATTAAAGTTATTTGGGTAAAAAATAAGGGAACTGACAAGTTAGAGTTTTAGATGAATTGTCCACTGGCTATTAAAGAATTCAAAGCTAAACATTCTTCTTCATTTCAACATACATTTAAGGAGCTTAATTTCTGGTCTCCTTACTTCCCTAATCATTCTTTTAGTTTCATATGAAAATACTTCAATTTGTATAATTTTTTAAAAATCTAGTTACCACAACTGAATGTAGTATTTCAAGAATGTTCTTAGTGACCCGGGCTTAGAACAGGTGTACAAAGCTATTCCCAAACTGTCTCTTTGAGGTGTTAATTCATGCTCCAGGAAAGCAGATATTCTTTTATCAACCATTCATAGATATTATGTGCCTGCCCAGGAGTGAGCCAACTATTGTGGAGAATGGAAAAGTGAAATATGGTCACTTCTTTTGTTATTCAGTGTGATAATATGTAATTGAGGGAAAGTGATGGAGTGGAAAATACATTGTACTGGGAGTCTAGAAACTTGGGGTATTCCTGCTTTTAATACTTTGCATGGCTAAGGAACTGAACTTGCATTTTTCTCATGTGTAACTTATGAGTAGGTAAAGGTAGTTAGATCATTTCTGAATCACCTTGATGTAAACAGAAAGGATGGAGAGAAAGAAAGTGCTTGTGAATGTGCTTCTCTTTACTATAAAAATAGGAAAAGTTGCAAGCGGATGAACAGTTGGAGATCTTGACCTGAACTGTGAAAAATAATGCTTAACTTGGTAATGTTATAGTGAAATGAAAGTATTGGGAAGAATGTACCAAGTTTCATGTACCTACAGCCCATTTTTGTCTTTATTGTTTACCGTAATTGTTTCAGATCTTTTTGGTTTTTTTTATTTAAAAAAACAGATTGTTGCAGGTACAGTTGAAGACTGTAATCCCTTCCCAGACCCATGCCCACCTTTCCTTAGAGGTATCCACTATCCTGAGTGTAATGGTTCTCAGCCCCAAATATATTTTCATACTTCTATTGAATACAGACTTATCCATAAACAAGATATTTAGAATTGTTCAGTATAGTTTCCAAAAGTTTGTATTATGCATATTATTTTCTCAGTTTTTTTGCTCAACATTGTTTTAGAAGTTTAGCCATGTACCTTGTTAGTTCATTCATATTAACTGGCTTAAAGTATTCCTTTGGGTTACTGTTCCATAATCTGTCCATTCTCCCATTAATGAACTTTAAACAAATAACTGTATTGAAATAAACATCCTTGTATTTGTCTCCTTTTGCACATGAACTAGTTTCTCTGAGATATTTTCCTAGAAGTGGAGATGCTAGACTGTAAGGCGTGTACATCTTCACCTACATTAAATACTGCCAAAGTGTACCCTCCCATGAGTAATATATGAAAGTACCAGTTGCTACACTTGATTCTTACCAACAGTTTAATAACTATGATATGATTTATTTTGTTGTTTTAATTTGCATTACTTGATGCCCAGTTTAATTGAATAACTCTTCTAGTGTTTGACCTTTCAGATTTCTTCTTCATTGAATCTTCTTTATTCTCATTTTTTTTGTGTGTGTTGTTTCTCTCTATTGTATGGATTAGTTCTTTCCTTATACAATAAGGATGCATACTCCCTTGGGGTTATATGAGTTACAAATCTCCTACCGGGTAGAGGCTATCTTTATAGTTTCTTTGTTTTAGATAAATTTAAAATGTTAATATATTTAGAAGGTGTTATATTATTTTTTTCCTTCTACTCTTTTTTAAAGTTTTGTTTCTTTACTTTTGGGATCTTTAATACACCTAGAATTTACTTTTTGTAAACGGTCTGATATAGGTAATTGAGTTTTTATTTTTCTCCTACCTGGATAACCAGCTATCTGAGCACTGTTTATTGAATATTTTATTGTTCATTAATTGAGAATGTTTGTAATGATTTTAAGTTGTTTCTGGTCTCTGTCTTAAAGGTTTATGAAAATTATTCATTTGAAGAACTGCGTTTTGCATCACCAACTCCTAAGAGGTAAGAATCATTTTCTCAAAGCACGGCCAAAACGTGGTATCAACTGCTTGCAACTGTAATCATGCTGCATTATGACTTTATTTTCAATAAATAAATATTTTATATATTTTTAAAATTTCCAGTAGAGACTTCTTACATATAATAATGTATAGATTTGCAGGTAGCACGTATTTATAGTCAACTGTAATAATGCCAGTATGTTACAGTATACTAAGGTACTAGAGAAAGAATGCTTAGTATCTAAAAATGTATAAATTGGCTTTTTTAGGGTTAATTAGCTTGGGTTTTGATTTTTTTGTTGGTATTAAAAAATTTTTTTTTCTCTCCTTAGTGAGTTGTGGAGAGATTTCACTGTGAGTTGTGGAGAGATTTCACTGTGTGGTGTGCTTTTATTTGATTATAATGTCTTAATTTTTCAGCCCATGAGTAATCTGTTAACTCCAGATTTAAGCAGTTTTTTTGGTTAGCGTTTTATTTGTTAGGAGAAATACTTTTTAAAACATACAGTTGAAAAAAATAATTAGTTGCATTATGCTTTAGATAGATTACCGCTATAGAATTTAGAAAAAAACCTAAAGTGAATCTGAGAAAACAGAATCATTTGTAAACTTCGTCGTATCACGTCATATGACTTAATTAGAAATTAACAGATTACTTTGACTTTATCCTGACATATATGCAAAGTAGAGTTGTGACGTACTATCTAGAAAGTTTTCTATCAACATAGCAAAGTTTTGAGAATGTGTCTTTGGGAATAGGAAAGTAGCATTTTGTCTGTGGCTTAATTATATTTTTAAAATTTATACCTCATCACAAATTTTTATAAAATAGTTATGAACAATATACATTTATACCATGTTAAACAAGAACATATTGACCATTTGCTAGCAAATAGGTTTTCATATACATAGGGCATTTTATACCTATTGTCTAAATAAATTTATTCACTAAGCAAACATGATTAAGCATTTGTTACGTGAAAGGCACCGTTACAGACCCTGAGATGCATTTATGAACAAGAGCACAATGGTGCTCATTCTTGTAGCATTTACTTTCCTGGAGAGAAACAAACTGTAAATGAGAAGAAAAAATAATAGTAATAAATAAAGCTATTCGATAGATAGTGACAGGGATGAGGCAGATGGCTAAAGTACTGGATTACAGGAGAGGCCTATTTGAAAAAGTGTTACTTGAGTAGAGAGCTGGGTGGTAGTTGGCCATGTAAAGATTTGGGGAAGTTCATTCTAGGTAGAGAGAACAAATGGTGGATGGAGCTTGATGTCTTTGAGGAACAGAATGAAAATGGGGCTGGAGAACAGTGAGCAAGAGGGAAGATGGTCGAAGATGAGGTTAGAGAGCTAGGCAAGGTCCTTGTTACTTTAGGGACTTGGCAGGCTATGTTAAGGCGTTTGAGTTTCCTTTAAACAAGTTTATTTGGAAGATTTTAAGCAGAAAGTAACAGTCTGCTTTATCATTTTTAAAAGATCATTTTGGCTACTCTCTGAAGAATGAACTATAAGGGAGCAAGAATAGAAACATAGATGAGTTAGAGACTATTAGGTGGCTTGGACTAGGGGTGGAAGGGTGTTGGCATTGGAAATGTAGAGATGTGGATGGATTTAGGGATTATTAGAAGGCAAAACAGGCTTTGTTGCTAGGATGGAAATAGGAGGTGAAGGAAAGTAAGGAATCAAGAATGATCATAGATTATTTTTTGCTACAGTAGCTACATAGATCAAGAGTTTGCCAGCTTTGGCCTGCTGACCAAATCTTGCCTGGTGTCTATGTTTACAAATAAAATTTTGTTAGAGCACAGCCTTGCTCATTAGTTTATGTATTGTCTGTGACTGCTTTTGCACTGCAATGGTAGAGTTAAGTGGTTGTGTAAAAGACTCTTTGGTAAAATATACTAGACTATCATTACAAAAATGTTTACTGACTCTGGTATAGATTGTCATGATTTTTGTGAGAATCAAGAAGTATGAGGAATGAGCAGGTATTTTTTGCCTGTTTAGTTTTGTAACATGTGTAGGGAATGTTGAAAATAAGAATTTTTCTTTGAACACATGTTAAAATTGAGATGCCAAGATACCACTTAGTTATTTAAGTAAAGATGCCAACTAAGCAACTGGAAATAACAGTTTGAAACTCAGGGGAAAGATAAATTTAGGAGTCATTTATAAAGAGATGGTATTTAAAACTGAGGAATGAATGAATCAGCTAGACTGGTGGCATAGGCCGGGTGTGGTGATTTATGCTTTAATCCCAGTACTTTGGGAGACCAACATGGGCGGACTGCTTGAGCCCGGGAGTTCAAGACCAGCCTGGGCAACATAGTAAGACCTCGTCTCCTGGGACATTCCTTAAGTTAAAGGGTTAAAGGGTAGTCAGAAGAGGGAAGGCAACAACACACTGAGAAAGAATGTCCAGCGAGATAAGAAAAAACAAGGAAAATGTCGCAGAAGCAAAAAGAAGGAAAGTAAGAGTTGTTAGCTATCAAATGCTGCTGAGAGATTGCTGAGGATGAAGAAATGACCATTGGATTTGGGGACATGGTGGTCATTGTTGACTTTGACATCAGTAATTATAATGAAGTATTGGAAGCATAAGCCTAGTTAGGATAAATTGTGGATCAGAAGTAGAAATGAGATTATGGTTAGGGTGGTTATAGTCAATTGTTTAGATAAATTTTGGTATAAATGGGAGAAGAGATATAAGACCATGGTAGAGAAGACTATACTATCAAGGGGAAATATTAATTAAGATAGGAGATTCTCAAGTTTGTTTGTATGCTAATGTTAGAAAAATGAGAGTAATTGATGATACATGAGAGATGCTCAATGCTTACATCATGGAAGTGTTAAGGAAATAAGATCCATAACACAAGAAGAGGGTCTGGCTGTGTATACGATCCAGGTCACTTCTTGCATTGTGTATGAGAGAAGGCAGGGAAAAGTAGATTTATTAATCTGTTTGCAACTTTAATGTTAAGTCTAATTGCTTATTTTTTCACTAAAGAAAGAGGTGAGGTCCTGATCAGCTGATAGTGAGGAAAGGGGGTGATGGAGGTTTGAGGTAAGAAAGGAGTGAATTCAGTCGTTTTGGAGAGTAGGAAAACATACTATGTCAGGACAGTAGAATTGCCAGGCAGTAAGATAATACAAGCAGAAATAAAATGTTTGCTACTGTAATTATATTAGCTGTTTAACCGAAAGTAAAATTTTCAATATCTATTTTACTTATTTTCAGACCCAGTGAGAATATGCTGATTCGTGTCAATAATGATGGAACTTATTGTGCAAATTGGACTCCAGGGGCTATTGGACTTTATACTATTCATGTTACCATTGATGGCATTGAAATAGGTATTGTTTTTAAAGCTATGAGTTGCTTATTTCAAAGAACTGGAATCAAAATCATCTCTGTTCTAGCTTTTTCCCTTTAACTTGTGTCATATCTATGGACAGTTTTCATAATTTATTTGGGGCTTTGTTTTCTCATTCACAGTGAGTAAGATTCTAATATTGTATAATAATTCACGACGTCTGCTCAGGCATTGTAACTCTTGTGACTTCTTTCCTTCATTCCCTGATGTGACCAGTCAGATGTAATCCCCTCCATGCTGCTGTGTTGCCCTGTGCATACTGTCTTCCCCTTGTGATATGTCTATATCTCCTGGCTGTGAGCTGAAACCATTTCATCATGTTTGGATCTTTCAGTGTAGCTCAGTACCTGACACACAATGGTTGCTCAGTAAATATAGGTGAATGAATGAATTTTCTTTATATACTGTGTTAGTCAGGGTTCTCCAAAGAGACAGAACCAACAGGATATATATATACACATGATGTACTTCATAACACCGTTTTGGCCAGTGAAAAATAGCACTATCATATTCATATGATAGTGGTCCCATAAAATTATAATACCATATTTTTACCGTTCTTTGTCTATGCTTAGATATGTTTAGATACATAAACATTTAACATTGTGTTGCAGTTTCCTGCAGTATTCAGTACAGTAACATGCTATACAGGTTTGTAGCCTAAGAGAAATAGTCTGTACCATCTAGCCTAGATGGGTAGTGGGCTGTACCATCTAGGTTTGTGTATGTACATTCCATAATGTTTGCACAATGATGGAATCACCTGATGCACACTTCCAAGAATATAAATCCTGTCCTTGAGTGACACATGACTTTATAGATATATAAGAAGGGATTTATTAGGGAAATTGACTCACACAATTTTGAAAGCAAAGAAGGCCATCTGCAAACTGGGACACTGGGATGCCAGTGCCTTCAGAATCAGAGAAGCAGGTAGTATAACTCTCAGTCCGAGGCCAAGGGCCTGAGAATCTTAGTGGCCACTGATATAAGTCCTGGAGTCTAAAGGCCAGGGAACTTGGTGTTCTAATGTTCAAGTACAGATGAGGAATAGTGTAACCCAGCTCCAGAAGATAGGTAGACATATTTACCATTCCTCTGTTTTCCTCCAGATCCCCAGCTGACTTTGTGGTGTCTGTCCCCATTGAAGGCACATCTTCCCCACTTAGTCCACTCAGATTCATTTGCCAGTCTCCTCTGGAAACACCTCACAGGCCCCAAAATGATACTTTACTAGGTATCTAGATATTCCTTTATCCAGTCAGGCGTACACATAAAATTAAGCATTGTAACCATTAACTTTGAAAAACATATTGCTTTTCCTTTGCCTTACTTTTAAACTACCTGTATGATAGGCTAATAGTTGAATGAGACTCTAGTGTTCATTGATGTGAATTTCCTGTAACTATTCTTCTTAATGTTCCTCAAGAAAAAGGGTTTCTGTGATTAGATATATTTAAAAAACCTGGTTTGGGTCTAGCATTCCTTAAATGCTTGGGACCAGAAGTAGCCTCAATTTCAGTGTTTTTTGGATTTTGGAATATTTGTATTATACTTACTGATTGAACATCCCTAATTCAAGAATCCAAAATTCAAAATTCTCCAGTGAACATTTCTTTTGAGTATCATGTCAGTGCTCAAAAAATTTTGAATTTTGGAACATTTGGATTTCAGATTTTCAGATCAGAGATGCTCAAACTGTATTTTATAGTCTGACTTGAGACATTTATATAATCTAAATCGACATATTAAGGATTCTGAGAAATTCTGAAATTAAGAACCTTGTCTAACTTTGTTTAATCATTATCATGGGATGCCTTACATGTGGGAAAGGGAAAGACATTGTGGAGACAGAAGTATTACTGATTAATATTTCACCAGATACCCTTTGGGAGCCCTGCTTTTAAGTAGTTAGTTTTGGCAGTGGAGGTAAAGAGGTACTTTACATTTATATAACTGTATATTCTTACACATTAACATAACTACAGCATCAGATATATCAAATTCATCTGTACCAGAGCCCTTTGTCCATAGCATATCCATAAAGCCTTTAGTTCAGCAAACATTTTGTTTTTTTTTAGTTCTGAGCAAACTATTGTCTAAGTAAGGTAATTCCTGTCAATGTTGACAATTTATTGAGAACTGCCGTGATAAAACCGGCAAACAAAAATCATTATGAAGTAGACTATCAGTAGTGAGACACAAGAGATACAAATTAAGAAGGAATTCAAAAGTGAAGGTAGTCAAGAATCACACTGTGAAGATTTTTTTCTTTCTAAAAATAATGGAGACTAGGCATGATAGCTCACACCTGTAATCCCAGCACTTTGGGAGGTTGAGATGAGAGGATTACTTGAGCACTTTGTTCTACACTTATATATTTAAAATCATTTAGTCCTCACAACTTCTCAGTGAGTTGGGTGCTTTTACTCTTTACATTTTATAGATGAAAAATTGAAGCACAGACAATCAAACAATTAGGGACCGATGTGGGAACATCCAAGGCAGTTTACTATGAGAACCTCAGCTTTTAACAACCGTGCTATACTGCCTGTCAGTCATTGAGATGACCGGTATAGATCATGAATGGTATGCTGAGGAACTCAAATCATTCTGCAAAAAAGATACCTGCACACGTATGTTTGAAGCTCTATTCACAGTAGCAAAAACATGGAACCAACCATCTGCCCATCGAAGCTGGACTGGATAAAAAAAATGTGGTACATATACACAATGGAATATTATGCAGCCATAAAGGACAAACATATGGACTTTGCAGCAACTTGTATGGATTTAGGGTCGATCATACTCAGTGATCTATCACAGAAACAAAGAACAGAGTACCATATGTTCTCACTCATAAGCAGACATTGAACAATTGTCATAGTACTATAGAAAAGGATTGGCGGTAGTGGTAAACTGCCAGGGGAGGGATGGGATTGGCAGTTGAGAGAAATTGCCAGGGGAGGGAGGAGAACACCTTATCAACAAGGGTACCTGCGTAATGAACATTTGTATACCTAACGCTGAATTGTACCCCACATCTTTAAAATAAAATAAAATTGAAAAAAATTTACTCACACAAGGGTTTCTTTTTATTTTTTTTCAGTATCATTTCATACATTCTAGTTAAAAAATGGGAGCTCTTTTTTCCCCTTGAGATTCTGAAACATCTCTTTAGAATCTCAGGGTCATTTAAAAAATATTTCTCTTTTTTATCCTGTTAAATATCAGTAACTTTGAAAGGTTAGATATTAGATGTTTGTTTTAATTGTTTAAAATAGCCTGTGAATGTTTATAAGGTAAAGTTTAAGAATCCCCGCTCTCTTTTATCCTTGAATTTTATAGTTCCCTTCTTTTTCTGACAGATGCTGGCCTAGAAGTAAAAGTAAAAGACCCACCAAAAGGGATGATACCACCAGGAACTCAGCTGGTCAAACCAAAGACAGAACCACAGCCAAATAAGGTTAGGGTAGAATGAAATCAGAACCTAAATCATTCAGATATAAAAATTTTTTCATTGATGCTTAGCCATTAAAAACCTAATATTTCGCTTTATTTCAGTATTTGAATTCTAAATATCCTTGAATAAATTCAGAGAGTCATTCATGATCATTTTATTATTTCTAAATTATACAACCTTTTTTTGCTTCCTTGTGTGATGTTGTAGTAATTTGTAGACGTAAGCTTCCTGCTGTTGAATGTTTACAATTAACAAAAATACTACTGAAGTTAAGTGTAAAGTTTGCAAGGTGAATATATCCTGTACTGTTAAAAGAAAAATTAATTTCTAAAATCTAAAGAGTAAGTACAGGCATTTTGGTAAGCTGCCTGTTATAAAATGAAACTGTCATGGAATTTATATCATATTTTTCTAAAAGGAAAAAGTGGATTTCATATTTTTTAGCATATGTCTTCAAAATTTAGAAAGGAAATTATAAACATATATAATAATTTTCTAAGTTTTTTTCAGCAGTACTTGTCAATACTTAAAACGTTCTCTTGTTATTGTAGTTATAAACTACTGTTATTTGCAAAGAAAAGCCTACAAATAATTTTGGAAACTTTGTCAGAATTTTGGTAATTTCAAATCTGTTTAGTTTTATTCCTTGGTACTTTTAAGTTCTTTATTTCATGTTTTTCCTGTCTCACTGAGTATCTTTACCTTTCTCAGGTTCGAAAATTTGTGGCCAAGGACAGTGCAGGGCTCCGCATCCGAAGCCATCCTTCCCTCCAGAGTGAGCAGATAGGCATAGTAAAAGTTAATGGAACTATCACTTTTATTGATGAGGTAATTGATGAAGAAACCCTTGGTAATAAATTTTGGACAGAAACTTTTTACGTTGTTTACACAGTAATAAGTTTACTAGATTGTCTGTTAGAATATGTTTTAAGCAACTTGGGACATATTTTGAATATTATTTTACAGAATAAGTTCATTGAGTTTCAAACATTTCATTTATTTTATCATAAAAAATATATATATGATGGACATGAAAAGAACAGTAAAAGTGTTCAACATAGTATTCAGAACCTATATAAGTATTCACGGAACATGGGTATAGTTTTTCATGAATTTTCAAAACATTGTTTGTTTTAAAATGTGTTTCTTGTACTGCTTTAACTTTGGATAATATACCTTTCTAGTAGTACAACCAAGTAACTTCTGGTTATTAAAATATTTATAGGGGAAGATTTTATAATCTCACCATATGAATTATATTGTGTTAGCATTCCTTTCTGCTTTGTTCCCCTAGAGGTTTTCTCATACTTACTTTCTGTAAAAACTAGATGCTTAATCTCCATATCTGCCATTATTTGCCTGCATTAAAGCCTTTCAAACCTTGCTAGCCTCATAGTAGTTACAGGAGGGCCTGGTTTGTTTCCTTTGGTTTTTTCCCTTAGATCCACAATGATGATGGTGTGTGGCTGAGACTGAATGATGAGACAATAAAGAAGTATGTTCCTAACATGAATGGTTATACTGAAGCCTGGTGCCTGTCTTTTAATCAACATCTTGGCAAGAGCCTTCTGGTCCCTGTTGACGTAAGTGAAAGGTGGTTTTAAAAAGCACTATAGATATACTCTGTTCTTATTACAGGACTTTCTTTAATTAAGGCTTTTCAGTTCTGAGGTAACCCACAATTAAGACATTTTCACTTTATGAGTACTTGAATTTTTCAGGGCTTCTATGTAGTGACAATAATGTTTGGCAAGGTTAAGTCCTTAGTGGCTTATCAGGATCCATTACAGGTAGGAGGTAGTAAATTAAAACTAGGCCTGCTGAAATCCTTCCAAAGAGGTTAAGGGTAAGAGTAGTTATATATTTTTTTTCTCCTCTTTTAATTTATACTACTGTTTGGAATGAATTCCAGACTAAAACGTCTGAACTTGGAATCATTATACACTGAAAAACATGTATAAATATATGTTATGTTGGCATTTTAAAAATAGTTCTGTGTGTTTTGTCTAATCTTGATTCTTTTCTTTCTTGACTTATGTTGTTATTATGGTACTATAAGATGGATTCTTAAACTTGGGATGCTGTATTACTAGTTGAGAGTAAATCCCAGTCTTTGAAAGCATTTTTGGGCCATTTTGATAAATATAGAGTTAGAATCGATGTTTACATGATTGCTGTATTACAAAATATGATAGCAACCCAATATCTTTTTGCATAATTTAACCAGAAAAGTATGATTTTTCTGTTTTTCACTACTCTCAGAAGTTCATGCTCCTTATCCCAGTGCTAACAAATAGCAGTGGTAAAATTTTATTTTTAAAAAAGCTTAGTATTTTAAACAGCTGCATTTCTTAAACAATGTATAAAGTTTGCTTATTATATCAAACCATTCAATATATTGTGTTTTTCTCCTTGACTGTCCATAATAGTATTCTCCAATGCAGTAATTTATGTAAGATTATTCCTTGTGGAAAAAAATATTGGAACTTCTGTTTAAATTTATTGATCTCATTCTTTTTTAGATTCTTTTGTATTTGTTTTATAATAGCACAATGGAGATTTTATAGACAGTAGATACATAATCAAGAAAACTTGGAGAGTGTTGACCTACTGCTTTACTGAGATGAAGCTGAACAATGATACATCTATAATTAAAATAATAAACGTTACATTAAAGAATCAGATCTTCTTAAATTTTACTCAGATTTATACCTGCAATTAAAAATAATTTTGACTCTCTGGAAAAAGAGTGACTACACTGGAAGAGAAATAATAGTTTTTTATCATCTGTGGCTAAAAAGTTGACCTAAGATAGTTTGAAACCATTTTTCATTATAGTAACCAAATATTTCTCAGGGTTGTGAAAAGTGTATTTTAAATGAGATACCTCCAACAACCATTTTGTGTATTTTTTTTAACCAATTTAAATTTTTGTGTGTTTTATTTTGAAAAGTTTTCTTAAGTACCTAATAAAACATGGTACTAGGTTACAAAATTAACTGGCCTAGGGCTCCAGACAAATCTGGTATAAAGTTACCTCAGTACAATGTTAACTGAGGACCCACACAGTCAGAAGCTTGGCATAGGCCTACACATAGGCAGTAACAGGCTCAGTTTTCCAGGTTTGTTTCTGTAGGGATTAGAGTCAGCCTCTTAGTCAATAAGTTGCTTATGGGTACCTTACTCTGCAGGGTCAAATGTGATTGGGCATAGAGGGAATAATGATTCAGTTTCATCCCCTCAAGGAAATAACACAGCTAAATAATTGCATCTGCTACTTCTTCCTTTGTGTCTCTTAGTACATATGTTGCTGGAAAAGCACTTCATTTTTTTTCTCCCTTCTTTCTTCAGTCCGTTTGTGAGTAAATCAACTATAATCATAGCTGATAATTGTAAAACACAACTCAATAGAAAAAATGGAACCTAGGAGATCTGAAATAAAATTAGAAATAATTAAAAATCAACATCACTAACTTAAAAAGAATGCAAAAGTACCAAAAAGTCACCTTTAGCAATATTTACATCTACCTCTTCAACCTTTTCTTTTAAAACAATTTCATATTTACATCAATATGTGTACCTTATTTAGATCCAGGTTCAAACAAACTATAGAGGAGATTGGGGGCAGAGGTTTAAAATGTGAACACTGAATATTTGATGATGAACCATTGAAAAAATAGGATTACCATAAATAGCTAAATTTAGAATAAGCTTTAAAAGGCCTTTTCACTGTCTTGCTTATTTACTCATATTTTGGAATTCTTGTGTTCATTGCAAATACAAGCTTTAGCTAAATTTTGGCCTCCCTACCAATAGTTCTACCATTTCTTGGTTAAGAGATACTGGTGTTTTTAGTTCAAGAGTGATTTAAGTGCTTTAGTGTTTAATGCTCTAATTTAGAGATTAAATAGTTTTAGACATTCATATTGTGACTGCATATTTTCAAAAATAATTGTTAAATTGATGAGAAAGGGCTAAATAGATGAAGAATATTTGTGAAGCTTTCATTTTCTATTATGTAGAACTGTTTTTTTCTCTAATTTTTAATTAGTTGTCCAGACTTAAAATTTGGTTTCTGTTGATGATTTTTTCTCTGTACTTCCCAATAATACTATGTCTTTAATTCGTTAATTGCTCATTCAAAAAATATTTGAATTCCTATCAAGTGCAAGCTGGGAAGTAGCTATTGAGTGGAGAGGCGGGTGGGGGTAGACACAAAAAATAAATAGGATGGGATGCAGTTGTTTGTGGGGTGCTCACAACATAATGTGGTAGACAATACTGTATTCAGATAATTGAGTTGCATTGTAGTAAGTTGTAGGATGACTTTACTTAGGAGGTGACATTTGAAGAGGTGTTGGAAAAAAAGTTGAAGAAATTTCTAGACAGAGAATCAAATGTTCAAAGTTGTTAGTTATGCTATATATGTGAACTGATAAATAGTTTCTATGAATGAAGCAGAGGATTTGGTGTAGAAAGCAGACACATACTGGAAAGTTAGGTTTATCTCTCCCTTCTCAGGTGGCACTTAGTCTTTACCAAATAGGAAGGGCTTACTACTTTTTGCAGTTTCCTGTGATTATTGAGTTTTTCTTGCCTTCAGCTCATTTGTATGTGTATACCTATTTCTGTTTTTAAGTTCCTCAAAGGTAAGGGCTCATTATGGATTCCTTACTCAAACTTGTTTCTTCCTAAGTAGTAAATTATTGCACTTTGCTTATAGTAAGTTTTCAGCATTTGTTGATGCTTACTTTTAGTACTTTGCATTTGGTATGACCATGCTGCTTAAAATAATTCCATAACACACATATGTTTCCTACCTTAATTGTTTCACTTAATTCTCATGGTGAGCTGTGATGTTAAATATATTATCATTTTCCTTTCACTGAGGACCCACTCATACAAGATCACAAGTAGAAAGTAGTGGATCTGGTATTGGAACCCCAGGTTTATGTGATTTCAAATCCCATGCTTTTATGTTCCATATGCCTTAATCTAGAGGAGAGATAAGGATAAATAAAGTTATAGCAGAATGAAGGAAATATAGCTAAAAGTCATATTACTTTGGTTAAAATTGCCAAATTATACTATGATTACATATAACCTTATGGGTTGAATGAGGATGAAAGCCACTATATGTATTGAAGAGGACGTGAGTCAGTCTGAGAAGGCATCCTGGAAAATAAATACTTACTGATTTTAAATTAAATTTCTAAAGATTTGGAATCTACCAAATATGACCAGTACAATATTTTATACATCAGGGAAGATGCAAGTTAAATAAAGAGGGAAATCTTTTTTTTTTTTTTTTTGAGTTGGAGTCTCACTCTGTCGCCCAGACTGGAGTGCAGTGGCCTCTCCTGGCCACCACAGCCTCGACCCGCTGGGCTCCGGCGATCCTTCCACCTCAGCCTTCCAAGTAGCTGGAACTACAGGCGCGCGCTGCCACGCCTGGCTGATTTTTTATTTTTATTGTAGAGATGAGGTCTCGCCAAGTTGCCCAGGCAGGTCTCGAATCCACGGGCTCAGGCAATTCACTTGCCTCAGCCTCCCAAGACGCGCGGGATTACAGGCTGAGCCACCGAGCCCGGCTTAAAGAGGGAAACTTTTATGCACATGACATGGGAGACATTTGACTGCCTAGAATGAAGAGCTTAAGTTTTTGGAAGATAAGTTTGCTTCTATGATAGGAGACATTAGTGATTTGAAACTTATACACCTAGTTCTTTGGGTACTTTGTCAAAAACAAGATCTGTCAACATTGTGAAGAGAGTTGGGTGGAAGAGAAAGTTTATATCAAAGAAAGTAGGTGTTATACCAATAGAAGTATTCTAAGATGTCTTTATGATACCCATATAATCTAAATTCTTGCAGAAGCAACTTGGGTCTCTGGACAACTCCATGCATTTATGCAGATCACTTCCTATTTAGGCTGATGGTTGTTCACATATAGAAAATCTGTTGATTTTCCAAAATTTGGGGGATGAAAGAATTGAAAGTATCATTTGATGGTCTCTCTTATAGTATCACCCAGGGTAATTGGTAATATCAGCCAGTGTTTCTTGAATTTTAAATCCAGTTTCAATTTAGGTAACCCAATAATGCTTAGCATTCACATCTTAATATATCCCCAGTTTTTTGGTTTTGTTTTGTTAGTAGGTTTATATGTGTATATATACATAATCTATTTTTAATTTTAATAATATTAAGTCTTTACTTAATACAGCATGCTGTTCTTAGATGTTTAAAGACAGTTTTTTTTCAATCTCTAGCTTAGTGTTAAAATTTCATAAACAGGGGCAGCCGCCTCGGGTCCCCTCCCACTGTGGGAGCTTTCTTGTCCTCTCAATAAATCCTGCTTTCTCAAGAAAAAAAAAAAGTTTCATGAACAGAATGAGATTAAGAGATGGTACTATAATAATTTTGTTTATGCTATGCTTAGTATTCCTGAATTATTTTATTTTTTTGCATTAAAAATGGCAGTTCTTAGCTCTGTGCTTATCTAGCACAATGGAAGTTGTTTTGTTTGTTTGCATGAGCATTTGGCATGGTTGGTTGGTCATGTATTTTTACTGTGATAATTATTCACTTATTTGATCTCTTCTGTCCCTTGAAATATTATCAGCTTAGAGTTACAATGTTGTGTTCATTAATTTAGTTAAGCTTCTAGTGTGCTTTACTTTTCTAATTTTCTTGACAGAACTTTTCTGCCTTTAAAATGATATTTAAGAATAAGATGATTTCAATTTTTGTATATATGGCATATGTCTGTGTGTATATATATACATACATATACATACATATACATATACATATATATACATATGTATATATGTATATGTATATGTATGTATATATATACAGACACACACACATAAACAAATTGTGCTCATATTACTCTATGCAGTTGTACAATATAAAGGCTGACATATTTAAATAGTGAGAAATTAATATTGTTATGCATGTTCATGTCATTGGACTAAATATTCAAAAGAAAATTATTCGTGTGTGTGTGTGTGTGTGTGTGTGTGTGTGTGTGTGTTTGTGTTTGAGATGAGGTCTCACTATGTTGCTCATGCTGGCCTCGGATTCCCGTGTTCAAGTGACCATCTTGTCTCAGCCTCTCAAGTAGCTGGAAGTAGGCATGTAACACTGTACCTGTCTATTCAAGTATATTTTATTTTTAAACCACAAATTTTTATTTGGTTAATTTTTGATACTTGATAAACAGAATTTTATTAGGATAGTGCATTTTGAAAATAATCTTTTAGGAAACCAGTGTGAATCAAAAATATTCTACAACTGCAGAACAAAAGGAAAAAAATTCTAATTTGTATTTACATATAATTAACATATGCAAAATTGGTGGGGGGTTTTGGCAATTTATTACCATGGTTTGCAGTTACATCACTTTAAAGTATCATACATGCCTTTGATTCCGACAGCATGTAAATTTGCACACTGAATTAAAAGAGAAAGATAAGCTGTAAATATTGTCAGTTACCCCATTGCTGCTTTTTTACCTGCATCACTTTTAACAATTGCTTTTCATGTTGCTTTTCATGTTACTAGAATAACTTATGCTAAAAAATTGAAAATGCTACAAAAAATCTTGATATTGTTTTATGTCAAAAGGTCTGCACCACCATTCTCTGTAAGGGAGACAAACTATTCAGCAGGTACTTTACAAATTCTTCCGTACATGGATGAATCAATAGGGACAGTTTCCCACTCCCTCCTTAAAAAATTAGCATTTTAAAATGCTTTGCAATATGTTTTCACTTTATCTAAAGAGAAAGATCCCTTATTCACAACCCATTTTTAACTGGGGAATTTGGTAGTAGTTTTGGTTTACATTTACTTGTAGTCATATTTTTAGAAACTCATTTTTTGGGGGCTTTTATATGTCTTATGTTTAAGAATTCACATATATGTATGTAGATGGTATGAAACTACATTCATCTATGTACATATATATATAAGGAAGATGAAGAACTAGAGAATAGTAAATAAATTTTTATTGTCTAACATGATTTATATTTGACTGGTAATTGTGATGTTTCTTTTGTGTTAAAGTCAGTTGATGGTCTTTTTTATTAATATTTTGAATGGCCTCATTTTGGTTCAGAATAACCATTTATCACAAGATTTACATAAGCATTTAAAATTGTGCAATTGCTACTCATTGGAAAGATTTTAATTTCAGATTAGAAAAACAGATTGATAGCAGGATATATCTGTGTAAAATGGATATCATTTAAATTATCAGTAAGACATTTTTTGAAAATATTGATTTTTTTCTGGGATCCTGTTTCTGTGAATTAATTGTTCCTTAACAAAATATTTTTAGACTTTAACATAGAGATTCTAAATGCTCTGCATTTCCTAAACTTTGAGATGGAGAAAAATAGGCCTGTCTTTTGATTAAATATTTAGAGTGTATGTATTTTTTATTCTTTCTTAACAAATTTGCTAATAGCCTTCAGAAACATTTCCAATTGATTTTTTTTCCTACTTAGAGTGAAAATTGAAAAAATTACTTAGATTTTTTTTGTCTTTTTGCTTTTAAAAAGTGATAATTAGTTCACATATACTACATGCCATTATTATTCACAATAATAGTTGCATTTTCTATACAATCTACGATATTTATATTTTCATTATGAAACAGCAGACTGTTTTCTGTCATAAAACAAATCTGGCTTCTATTAGAACAAATACATCCTTATTCATAGAATTTTAAGGTTTCCCTCCTGCATTGACTATCTTAAGCTTTATAACAATGTCTGGCTCTTAATTCCAGTAAATGGCATGACACACTATATCCATGGAGAGCTTTTGACAAAACTGTATTTATCAGAGTTTCTTTGGAGTATGGTTTACTCAGATGGCTTCAGTTTCCCTTTAGTAAAATAATATTTCCGTGTTGGTGTTAGAGTACAGAAAAATGTTGTTACTGTGAACGCATCTTCTGCAGATGATATCCTGTTCCCTTTCTTTGTTGATATTTTTCTTTCTTAAACTTTGTTGCTCAGAATATCTTTAATGCTAGCCAAGGAGTCAGGGATTTGGACGTATTTTCATGGACTTCCAAAGCTTTTTTCCCCCAGGTGAGTTAACTGTAAGGAACAATTATACATTATTCAGGTATTTCAGCATGTATAGCAAATTTTATATCTTTGAAACCTTTACTTAATAATATTCTTACCACAAAAAGATCACACAGAGTGCTGCAGTCGGGGTTCCCCTCTATTCCTGACAAAGAATGTATTATTAGTTTAAGTGATACTCTTACATGACTTCAAATTTGCTATATTTAATTTTATGACTAGCTTCTCCAACAATTACATCCATGTTTAACTTTTTCAGAACTCACTTATGTAGGTGATAGTGTCCTGACCTTATGGCTCTTCTATTTTTTTCCACTGCCTGCTCTATTACACTGCCCTTTTGAATGTTCATCTGAAAATAGGATGATAATAGAGGGAGAAAAAAATACTGAAATTCACCAGTTTCATTTCCCAGGTCTCATATTTCTGTATTGAATAAAACCTGTATTTTGGAATTGCTTGAGAGCGACAGGCACAGTTCTATGATTTTATGTCAAATTTATACTGTTTAGTACAAAGAATTGGATAAACTTTAATTTTTTTAAAGTTCTCATGCACTACCTTCCAGTGAGTGGTTTGCATTTATTATTAGTTATGTCAAGACTTACCTTTCAGTGTTAACCTGAATGATCAAAAGTTAGAATTATTATTATAGCAAATTAAATGCTCTAGGAATATACTTAAATACCAGTAAAATTGGGGTTTTTTGTTAAATCTATGATTATTTGCATGTTTTTATGTCACCATATGATTTTTAAAAATCAGTTGTGAATAGGACTAATACTTGCCTTTTCCAACTATGAAATGGCATGATCTATTTACTAAAGTTTACTGCTCACAAATAGGCATTTAAAAATGTTTGCTGAAAATCTTGTGAATGTAGTAATACTATGTAAAGTTTAAGTCTGTCTTACTCAATTTTTATTTTGAGTGCTCTGTATTTTCATATAGGTGTGTGTGTATATATATTTATATATATACACTTTTTTACAAATATGCATACATGTGCATATGAAATGCATATTTTAAGTTAATTTTTGGTTGTAAACCTAAGTTTTTCAAGTGCTCAAAATTCTCATTTTTATTAAATTGACAATATATAACTAAAGAATATAAATACATTACAACATGTAATTATAATATAATTTATAATTATAGTAAATATAAATAAATTGTTCATAATGCATATTTATTTAGCTAAAAAATTCATGTTTATTTATCACCACAGTGAAACTTAAAAAACATTATGTGAAAGTTAATGGTAGGTTAAAAATTTTCTCTAACCAACTATTAAATTAACAAAGACACAGGTACACAGAATATTGGAATCCACATATTGTTTAATTTGAGGGTTTTATTTTTAATATTCTTCTATGTGTATGGACTTGTATCTGTTATCTCAATATGAGACTACTTATAGAGAGAACTAGTTAGTAAAATGTCTTGTATATTAGTTTATCTTTATTTTTATTCTATTTATAACATTATTAGGTATTAATTTTATCCTGTTGTTTGTATGCATGTCCCATTATGGTTATCTTGTACTCTATTTGAATATAAAGTAATTAGTAGAATCCATATTACTGTTTTTAAAAGTACGGTTTTGAATCTATTTTAGAAGAGTAATTCTGGCAATGGAAGAACCTCCAGTGTAGAACTTTTATTCACAGTTAGTTGGGGAAAAGAGAAAATATAGAAAAGTTATTATTTCTGTTTATTACACTCACATAAGAAACAGTTTTATCACAGCATTCTTATTCAACAGAAATTTAGAGCAGGTTTTTGTCTTTCATTTTAGAAGTGAGAGTTTTCAATGATATAAATTTAAATACATTAAATTTCCTTAAAAATAAATCTTTAATCTTAATCTCTCTTGTCTATTAAAAATATACTTTTTTTCTCTGTTACTAACATTAATATATCATTGCACAGTAATGGCTTAACAAATCTAGCAACATTTTTACCTGTACTATATTAGAAAGTGTAAGTTATTAAAATCTTATGTGTCTTCATTTTATTTATAACTATCAGTATTAAAATTTATGCATAATTTTCATCATTGTTGTCTCTGCTTATAGATAAGTCTTCTGTCTTCATACCTGTTCTCTCTATTTATAAATAATTACTTCAAAGTTGAAATGAATATTTAGACTTTTTTTACCCACACCAACATACAACAATACAGTAATAATGATTCAAAATTATTCAGTTGTGATTTACACAGTCAATTACATTTATTTCTCAATTACATTTATTTCTCCTACTTTATTTTTCCATCAAGAGATGAAAGTAAAATCAAGGACTATTATATTTCTCAAATTGTGATGGGCAAAAGCTAGAGATTCAGTTGCTCTCCTGCTATATTTTCTTTTCTTCAACTTTATTTTGAATATCATTCAGTATTGAAAAACTGAGATTTTGTAATTTTTAGTATTGACTAGTATGTCAACTATATTTAGATATGTTTTCTTTTTAATTGACAGTATTATTCACTTGCTATGAAAGCTATTAAAAGGAGAATTTTGAGATTGATAATAGATTATACTTTGTTTATTTTTTTTCCCCTTTTCAAATTTCCAGGAATCTAAAACTAATACTGATGACTTTTTCAAAGACATAAACTCCTGCTGCTCACAGGAAGCAACAATGCAAGAGCAAGATATGCCATTCTTGCGAGGAGGGCCAGGCATGTACAAGGTAGTGAAGACGGGACCTTCAGGTCACAACATCAGAAGCTGCCCTAACCTTAGAGGTATCCCAATTGGAATGTTAGTTCTGGGAAACAAAGTCAAAGCAGTAGGAGAGGTATGGATTCTTGTAGCTTCATGACTTCTAAGATAATTCATTTTAAATATAATACAACCAAAGCATCTCTTTCTTCTAAAGTTTACCATTTTCATCTCAGGTTTTTAAATGTTAATGTATTTTATCTGTACTTGTATTGCAAATACTAACATAATTTTTTGTGCTTCTTTTCTAATAACTTTATTCCCATAATTCTTATGAAAGCAATATTTATATTAATAGTGATTTGTATTGTATATATAAATGTTCGGTATTTACATATATCTTTTCATTGTTACAAACGTACACTATACCATCATGGATTATCATCAGCACTTAAAATATTTTATGTGGTCGGTATGGAGGTGTGATAATATACGAAAGGTTTCATTTCTTTGTTCCCATTCATAGGTCTCACTGAAGTCCTGAGCTAATAAAATTACTTTTAAAGTTACTATGGCATTTGCCTCAGCAGATAAGCTTGAAGATGTAGTGTGTCATGCTATTTCTCAATAAGGGTCATTTTCAGATTTCACTATAGGTATTATCAACCTAAATGATAGCAAGTACACTGTGTTGGGACATTTTTGATGCAAAAAAAAAAAAAGGAGCCATGTGTTTTTGGGTAACATAAACTTACTTATGGAATATCTTTGTGCTTTAAAAATTATTATTTTAACCAAATTCATAAATAAGCAGTATTTTACACAACTTTTTATTTCTTTCTTACCTCAGGCTGTGGTCTTAATTTCAGAAACAAATTTCATGGTAGAAATGTATTGGAATGATTACACAATTCAAACATTTAAGCTTTTTACTTGTTTTCGTACTGAATACCCCAAAAGAATCAAGCCAATCAATCATGCTTTTTGTTATGTACCAGGTAACCAATTCTGAAGGTACATGGGTGCAGCTGGATCAGAACAGCATGGTAGAGTTCTGTGAGAGTGATGAAGGAGAGGCATGGTCCTTAGCTAGAGACAGAGGCGGAAACCAGTACCTCCGACATGAAGATGGCAAGTTTGCTTAAATTTGTGATTTATTCCAATTAGCCTTTAAAATACAGAAGTTTAACGTGTATTGTATTGCTTTTGTCTTAAAGAGTTTTTTCTGTTTTTGTTTTGTTTTTTGAGTAAAAGCAAAACTAAAGGTGAAAAAAATCTTGCAATAATTAAAATTGGTTGATAAATATATGGGTACTCAATGCAGATAAAAGGAGAAAATTAAATTTGAAACATATAAATCCATCTTTATAAAACATGCTTTTTATCTCGTTAGTAGAAATGTATATGCCTTGTTCTTTTGTGCCAGCCTATGACTGAACATTTTACCCTTTATGTCACAAAACGGAAGTTCAAAATTCAAACCACCAATCATAGTACTTCTCCCAGGCAACTTGATTCAATTTTGTCTTAAGGAGGTAACATTAAATAAATATATAGTGTCTTTTCAGGTTTTTCTATTTATTGTCAGATTATTGACTTTAAACTTTATTTCTTTCAACATAGATCTCACGTAGTAGCATATTTTTTCTTTGTCTCCCCTCTTTAATCTCCTGGTGTCAAAAATTTGTTCTTCAAAGTTCAGACCATGTTATCACTTGTATGAATGTTTAGTTGATCCTGACAGAGCCAGGAATTCTCTGTGTTCCTAAAGACCTGTGTTTACCACTAAAACAAAATTGATTTTGTTATAGTGAAGTTAATTTTTATTTCTTCATTCCCAGATTGTGAGTCCCTTCATGCCCAGATTGTGAGTCCCTTATGGACAGGCACAGAGTTTTTATCTTTGCATTTCTGCTTCCAAAACAGATTTGACACATACTAGTTACTTATTTTGTGAGAAAATAATAGCACATCAAAATAAGTATGTAAACAAGCGTAGACTTGTCTACTAAATCCCAAAAATTTTAGGATAAGATTGATAAATATGAGACCATGCTTCTTTATTCAAAAGATAGTGAACTTATAATATTTATTATTCAAGAGGTAATATGGCCGAAAATATAAACAGATTCAAAAAATGTTTGAAATTTGCACAATGACATAGTACCTTTGAAGATAGTATTGCCCTTTTTTTCCCTGAAGCAAGCCTTTGAGGTAGGTAAAATAATCTTCAATTTCTTTGGTAAGGAAACTCAAGCCCATGGAATTTAAAATGTCTTGCCAGTAGTTATACAACTGGTTACATGGCAGATGTATGACTTGAGCCAGAATCTTCATTTATATTTTAAATGCTATGCTTATTACACCATGCTACACTTTGAACTCAAACTGAAAACCTACTTCCTTTTCTTTTTTTTTTTTTTAGCCAGATAACCACAAAGATGATGTGGTTATAAAATATGTCGTGAGATTATAGAACCATTTGTCATTTGAAAAGAAAAAGGTTCTGTTTGATGTAAATCAGACATTTAAAAAATAATCTCAGTTACTAAATACTTATATATTACTTATATTTACTACATATTTGTAAATATTTAAACATTTTTCTTTGTATAAAAATATTCAGATATAAATAAAAATACCTAAAGTGAAATCAGCTTTATTTAAGATGTAGTTAAGTATGAGAATGGCTTAGGTGACTCCCAAAGGACCTTTCTAGCTTAATAATTTTTTAGCTGACAGCATAACATAATGTGTAAGAGTAGACTCTGGAACTAGACTGACAGGGTACTGATCCCAGCTCTATAACTTTTTAGTTGTGTGACCTTGGCCAAGTTAACCTAGTATCTCTGCACCTCAGTTTTCCTATTTATGAAATGACTTCATAAGTCATAACCTCATAAATTTTATTTGAAGACTAAATAAGCAAATAATGTATAAAGCTAACATGCTAAGTTATGTATTATTGTTAAAATGTAAAATACCCCCTATTCTAAGGAGCAAGTTTTAACATAGGAAATTGTATTCTCATACATTTAGAAGGTTCTTCTAAGATAAAAATGTCTCTTAAATTAGGATATCATTTCTGGTGAATAATCCTAGAAGAAGATTATTAAGGGAGGCTTAAATTTTTCTTTGGAATAAGTTAATCATCTTTTAATCTTTTGATACCTAGATGTAGATATTGGGTCATAATGTGAGTCTTAATATTTTAATATAAAACCTAGAGTGATAAGGAAAAAAGTGGTAACAATGCTAGTGCTTTAAAAGAACTAAGACTAGTTGATGTAATACCCAAATATTCTGCTCATTGCTGTTAATATGGAAATAGGACTTGGCACTATGGTTACTTAGATGGAGTAGTGTAAGTTTTAAAAAATGCTTTCCTCTGTAAAAAGTCTTTATTGGTCTTTGGTATCTATGGATAAAGCTAGTAGGTAAAGTTGCTATTACAGTCAAAAACTGACTTCACTATGGGTGCTAGACCATTCTGAGTCTAGAGGGGAGGAGTGATGCTGTCTTCCGTTCAGATTACTATTCATGGGTATTTTTCAGAAGACATATTCCACTGCTGAAATATCTCATACTGAAGAGTATTGCCTAAGGGAAGTGCTAGGATTGGTTTTTTTGAATAAAGTCTACAAATGCTGGTTAAGAGGTAGACCATACAGTACCACTGGTACAGCAGAATTCAAATTACAGGTAGGAAGAAAACATTCCACCATGCCCCTGTATGTAGTTCCATGTTCTTTTTGATACTGACCTTTTAAAAATATATTTAAAGCATTTCAATTTTCATAAGATTATCTTAATAGAAAATATATCGTTTTCTCTCTGTTGCCTTTCATTTGACAGACTTTATTTCGCTTTTTTTTTTTGAAAGTTGGCATTAATACGGATATTCAACTATGACATTATTTTGAGTATTATATCAGACAGAATCTTAGAACCACATAATTGTTCATAGGACATTAATTTAGTTGACTTACATTATTGGTTACCTCTTGCCATTTGTAAATAGATAAAATATTTGTTATTTTCTGCTTGAAATAAGAATTCTGACACATTTGTTGACTTTAGGTTGTGTTAATAGATTCTGATTATCCTGGTTTATCGTTATCCTTTCATTTAGAGAAAGTATCTTTAATAAATAAAAATAAGTGAAAATTCCTTTTAGTACTGTATACTTGGGCATTTTGAAGACGTTTTTCTTATATGAATGATAATATAAAATATTTTGATTTCTGGTTTATGGGTAATACATTTTTGTTTTATAAAATACTTTTATACAGATTTGTTACAAATATAAGACCAATTCCTGATCCAGAAATATTAGTATACATTCAGTAATATATCCTGCCACAATAAAAGCAAATTGGCTTCATAAGAATATATCAGCCAGGCTCAGTAGCTCAGCCTGTAATCCCACACCTTTGGGAGGCTGAGGTGAGTGGATTGCCTGAGCCCGCGGGTTCGAGACCCACCTGGGCAGCGTGACCTCATCTCTACAATAAATCAAAAAAAAAAAAAAAAATCCACTGGGTGTGGTAGTGCATGCCTGTAATTCCAGCTACGTGGAAGGCTGAGGTGGAAGGATCACCAGAGCCCAGCAGGTCGAGGCTGTGGTGGCCGGGAGTGGCCACTGCACTCTAGTCTGTGCGACAGAGTGAGACCCCAACTCAAAAAAAAAAAAAGAATATATCTCATTTCCGAAATCTCAGTGTATATTTGATAAATGAAAACAAAAATTTGTCAGATGCTTTGTCAGTGTTAAGATGACTTGATTGCTATTTAGACTTATCAAATCCTAAATGTGAGATTATTTTAGAATCTATCACAAAATATTTGATAATTTTCTCTCTTTGTTGTATGTATAGGGAATAGCATATAAGAAACTAATGTTATAGCTGTGGCTTTTATTGTAGAACAAGTTCTTCTGGATCAAAATTCTCAAACTCCTCCTCCAAGCCCTTTCTCAGTGCAAGCTTTTAATAAAGGGGCAAGTTGCAGTGCCCAAGGATTTGATTATGGACTTGGAAATAATAAAGGTAGGTATTTAAAAGTGAGTCTTTTACTTTCCTGACTGCAGTATTTTTTATTACCTTCTCTTTTACTCATTTTTACTCCTGTTCACCCAGAAGTCTTTACTATCTTAAAATTTGTTTCTAAAAAACTAATACTCAAAATATTTGCAACAGTCTTCTTTTCACAGTATAGCTTGTTTTTCTTTTTATCAGTTTTAGCTTAAGTTTATGGGAGTTCTTTATTATTTTTTCCGACGTTAAAAACATTCCTTTTGAATTCATAACCTAAAAGTTCTGTGTCAATATGTCTAGTAAAATAACTATTATTTTTATCATCCACTTGTTATTAGGAGAATAATATTAATGAGCAACAAAGAACTTTCTCAAGTGATCCATTTAAAATCAGACTATTATTTTTAAATAATATTCTAAAGTAATATTGCACATGAGCTTTATAAAATGTGTATGATTTTGAATTTCTAACCCAGTAATCTTGGGTAATTTAGAATTACAGGAAATGATATGTTTGGTTTTGGTATGTATAATTAAACCAAAGTGTTATAAAAAGAAAACAACCCTAAGCCTTGTGGATGTAAAATATATGCATCTGTTTTGGCTGCATTAATGGAAGAGAACAGCATCATGGACAAAAACAGTCTAAACAGTCGTTATTTTGGAATACTTTAAACTTGAAGTTAATCCAAAATTGAATTTTTATGTAAGGTCACACACTGTTGTTCTTTCCTTTGTACCTAATGCAGACTCCTTCAAAATCAGCCATGTTGTCAGCAGGGTGATGGGTAGGAAGGAGAAGGTAGCCTACATGAAAATAATCTTACTTTAAAACTTTTATATAAATTAACTTATAGGGCTTGATTCCAAGAGACGAATATAGTATCATTATACCTTACTTGAGGAACACATAAAAAAATGCAATAGTGAACAAAATACAGAATTATGTCAATGTATAATAAGATATATCCAGTTTAAAATACAACCACTTCCTATTAGATATCTTCATCTTTCCTCAAAATATTTTTATGAAGGAAATCTTGCCACAGTTGTTTTTTTTAAACTCCCTTGTGTTGGCCTGTCCCATGGACTTGGGTATTATATGCTCGCTTACTTTGCATATAGTTCTGATTTCTGTTAACTTAAGCTAGATCTTCATACTTATGTAGGGTAAATGCTTAGTGGTGTTTTCTTCACGTCCCTTTCTCTTTACCATTGTCAACTCTTCAATTAAAATCTCAGCATTTGCTTACCACTACTGTATTGTATCTCCATAGCAATGTTTTAAAGCCGTGTTTAACTCAAAATGTATGCTTTCAGTCTTTAAAATGTCTGTCATTGTACTGATAGCTATCACAATAGATCATTCTTTAAAATATGTATTAAACCATCATAAAAATAAGTCAATTTTAAGAGACACAAACATTGCTGAGAACATTTGTTTTTATTAGAATTAATAATTACTTTTTTTAAATGTGGTTTTGTGAATATTGTTTAAAAATAGCACACACTGCACTGTGCACAGTGGCATACTTCAATAGTCTCAGCTACTTGGGAGCCTGGGCAGAAGAATCACCTGAGCCCAGGAGTTCAAGGCTATAGTATCCTGGGATCGTGGCTATGAATGGCTACTTCTCTCCAGCCTGGGCAACATAACCATCTCTCTTTAAAAAACAAAGTAGCAGCTGGGCTCGGTGGCTCAGCCTGTAATCCCACGCCTTCGGGAGGCTGAGGTGAGTGGATTGCCTGAGCCCGCGGGTTCGAGACCTGCTTGGGCAGTGAGACCTCATCTCTACAATAAATCAAAAAATCAGCCGGGCGTGGTAGCGCATGCCTGTAATTCCGGCTACTTGGAAGGCTGAGGCGGAAGGATCGCCGGAGCCCAGCAGGTCGAGGCTGCGGTGGCCGGGAGCGGCCACTGCACTCCAGTCTGGGCGACAGAGTGAGACTTCAACTCAAAAAAACCAAAAAACGAAATAGCCTGTACTTGTTCATAAGCTTTTTAAATATATAGATGAAACAAAGAAAATTAACTTAGATCTCATTAAATATATTTCACTTTTATTTATTACCTATAACGGTAGTTTTCATTTTTTTCAACCCTTTATACTGTCTAGGATTAAATAATTGTGCCTTATATGATTTTTTTCCTTAATATAATACCTTATAAAAATTTTTATAGTTCCTAAAATCTTTTCTGTAGCCTATAGCATTTATTTTTTAAGTGTGTAGCTTGTGTACACCGTTCTTTCCATATAGATCTATCATTTGTTGGTGCTTCAGTTGAAATGATCATTTATGAAACTTTATTGCATTGAGGAAGTATGACTGGAAAGATAGTCTTTTCCAGTTTCTACATCAATTAGTTTGCATATGTTTTTTTCCCCCTCTTAAGCATCTAACTATTTAATATACATGTTCTTACAAAGAAGGAGTTATCATCCATCTAAGTATATTGTTCCATGTCTTTTAAAATATTTTTCTGTTAAAGTTCTTTGTATTTTAAGGAAAAATGTTTGAATTCCTATTTGAGATACTTCAAATCAGGTAGCTCGCAATTCTTTTAGTCTTATAGAACTTACAGATTTTTATATTACCTATCTAAGCAAGAGTTCATGCTTTTTAAAAACACTAGAATTTCTTTGGCAATAACAACTTTTAAAAAATAAGGTGACTATTCATGACTATAACGTGAACCTATTGCTATGTTAGCAAATACTTTGCCCCTTTAATTCTACATTTAAAATAAAAAAACTATTTATACTATTTGCTTATTTTCTGTGTTGAGTATATTGCAGATGAGGCAGAATGGTATTAGCCATTGCTGGGCACTGGAGAAAATATCTTTTACTTAGATCTTCATTTATGGATTTATGATATTGAAGCAACTTATCATAGATTCTTCACAGATTCTTTATTCTCCCATTAACAATGGGAGATAATACATATGAATTTAAATGGATTTATTTTTGTAGGTAGGCTATATATTAAATTTGGTGGGGTGCTTTTATTTAAGAAAAAAAAAAACAGCATGCAAAATTTGGTCCCTAATTTGGGATAATTAATATTTACCAGCTTTCATGCATTTCTGAATTGGCATGGTTTTATTTAGTGTTTAACTTTATCTGAATGTTATAAAGCACCATTTACATTGCCATTTTGAATATTAATGAATAACAAGTTGTAGTCTTGACTGTTTTGCCCACTGCAGGTGACCAACTGAGTGCCATATTGAATTCCATTCAGTCACGACCCAATCTCCCAGCTCCTTCCATCTTTGATCAAGCTGCAAAACCTCCCTCTTCCCTAGTCCACAGCCCATTTGTGTTCGGACAGCCCCTTTCCTTCCAGCAGCCTCAGCTTCAGAGTAAGTCTGTCAGCCTTACCTGCATCATCAAGCGTTTCTGAAGCTTTGTTCTGAGTTGTTTATTCGTTACTAATTAGTTTTCAACTCACCTGAATGGTTTTATTTAAGATGTTATCCCCTCCCACATTTTTGAAGTATTTAGGCTACTCTGAGCTAAGACATTCTGCAGCTAAGACATTTGCTTTAATCACACATTTTTTTAAGTGTAGTTTTAAAAATATGAGTATTAGGCTTTCTATTCTAATTCCAGTATAAACAAATATGTACTGTAAGACAGACTAAGGAAAACATTTTTTTATTTAAAATTTTCTTTTTAATATGCATGACTATGGTAAGCATCAGTTTCATGGCTTTACATTATGTTTTTGTTACTGGGAGATGCCCTAAAAGAATATACCCATTTCACTATCCAATGGGTAGAAGTGAATCTGTATTTATTTGTTTGGTTGATTTGTTTCTTCTATGTGAATTTGGTATCTGTGAAATGTATAGCAATTTAGATTTCCAAATTTTCTCAAATTGTTGTTTCCTTTCTTTTTATTTTGTTGTTCCTAATATATTAGACTGATCATTTGACTCCAATTCTGCCTTTAAGATTGCTCTAGCCCTTCATCCATGACAGTAACTCACATTGGTTTGGAAGAGAAACCCAAATAAATTACATTTAACTGAGTGTTCTTTTTAAAAAAAAAAATCTCCCAAGCTTTATGCATAAATTTCTCAAAGCTCTTTGCAATATGATAATTGTATTCTTCTTGGCATTCATTTCTCATGTTGGTTGTGTAGTATATAAATACACTAACAGCTGATGAAAGTCTCCAATTGTAAACCATTGTTTGGATTTGAGTGCACAACCTCTTTGCTTTGAGAAAGTGCATCCACACTCAGGTCTCAGTTGTTTTTCTACAAAAAATACTTGGTAACTGTCATTAGGGATACCTAAGAGAATGCTACTAGCTGGTTTAGTTTTTATTAAGAACCAAGTTAGTATATAGTTAGCACATTATATTATTCATTATTATTTTATTATCCTACTTTGATAAAGAGTATACACAGGAGTTTGTACTGTACACTAGGCAGGTGTAAATAATGAAATTAGTTTGGAAAAATAAATACTATCAATCTCTACCTTATCATCTCTATTCATGTGTAGTATTCATTTGAATATCTCTGAAGAGAAAATTTTCAAGGAAACAAAGTAGTGTCACGTGTGTGGAATAGTTTTTTCCCCACCATGATAATCATTATTTCAGAAGAATGAAAGATAAATAATTATTTAGTCTATTAATTTTGTGGAGCAACAGCCTTTTTACATCTATATATATGATCCTGGACAGATTTCAGAAAGTTTTAAAGATAAGGACAAGGGAGAAAACATAAAGGAAAAAAATCTCAGGTTTAGTCAGGCAGAAAATTCATACTAGAAAATTCTAACTTATTCACATTAAAATTCAGTCTTAAAAAGAGAAATTCCCTATGTCATAATAGCAGCAGACAGAAGAACTAAGGAGTAAAGATCTTTTTGTTCTACCTAACATGTCATTGCAGGTCTTCATCAAACAAGTGTAATTAGTAATTTTATTTTACCAAATTTAATTAATAAAATATTTGAAAACAAAGTATACAGACAGTATAAAATTTGTCTCTTTTAGGGGATAGCAAATTTCCAAGTGACATTATGTCAATATAATTGTATATGTGTTATAGATAAATGTTATCAGTAACACCATATCCTTTAATGCTACCCTGGTGCAAATTTGAAATTTTGACCTAGCTATGTCTCAGTTATCAGTTTTCTGAACCATTACTTACCTGTACATCAACAGTGGAGATAACTTAGATCTTTTTAAAAATCTCTTATTCTCAGCAGAATGTCACTGAAGTTTGATGTCCAAATTCCAGAAAATGGAAGTCTTCATCTTTAACATAACTAAAAGAAGTATGGAATCTAAACAGTAGTTATAAAATTTTGAAAATAATTCAGAACTATGTTTTTCTCATCATGTTAGAAAAGGTAAATGTGGCAGAGTAGCACATTTGTTGAGACTCCCTGAGTAAGATATTCTCCCTGAACTTCACTGCCATGCATTGCACTGGCATCTCGCCTTGCTTTGGAAGATGGCTTATTTATATAGAACTTCCCTGTGCTACTTAGCAAAATGAGCATCATTTGTGTTTTATACTTTTGTGATACTGAAACAAATCATTATGTAAAAGACCATGTTTACTAAATTTTGCTTATACTGATAGTCTGCAGAGTAGCACATTTGTTGAGACTCCCTAAGTAAGATATTCTCCCTGAACTTCACTGCCATGCATTGCACTGGCATCTCGCCTTGCTTTGGAAGATGGCTTATTCATATAGAACTTCCCTGTGCTACTTAGCAAAATGAGCATCATTTGTGTTTTATACTTTTGTGATACTGAAATAAATCATTATGTAGAAGACCATGTTTACTAAATTTTGCTTATACTGATAGTCACCACTATATACTAAACACTGTACTTATTAAGCATTTTAATACATCTTCATTTTTTTATGTAGCAAAGGTTTGAAAGGGGAAAAGAAAAGATTTTCTAAATGTCATAACAAGTTTCTACTTAACTAGACAGATTCTACAAAGACACACATAAACTGGCCCATATCATCTTTAACTTCATCTAGCATTTGTATGACCATTATTATCAATAATTCTTTAGAAGCTCTTTTCTGAAGCGTAGTTTTTTCACTAATCTTTGAAATGTAAAATAATCTGGCACATTAAATTAATCTGGTAAATTTTTTTTTTTAACAATCGAGTAACACTTTATTTCATAAAAATAGAATATAAGTATTCTCTAATTTGGTAATTTTAAAATTATCAAAATTATTTTATTTCATATACATACAAATTATTTTAACTGTTATTCTGGTGAAGTAGAATGTTACAGAAATAAAAGTTACAAGTTTTCTCTATACCGTGTGTGTACACACAGAGGCATGAAAAAGAGAAGTGTGTATATAGAATGTTTTTTAGTTTTATACTTTATTTTTTATTTCAAAATTATTTGTGTAGTTTTTAAAATTAGTAAACAATTTGGCAATAAGGTTCTAGTGGAATGAAATGGGGAATGATGTTTGTGACTGCTTGCTTTAAGAATATTACAATCCTTAGTATCATTATTGTTCCTCATTCCTTTTGAAAACATTATTTTATGTCCTCTAATGTCTAACAGTGTTTTAAACATCATGGGCATTCATGGAATATTTATTGACTAGATATTTAAGATGATCACTTCATCAATTTATGATATGTTTTTCGTTATCACATTCCAGTATTTACTCAGAATACATCTTCAAATAAGAAAAAGAATATTTCCTTCTCTTACTAATTAAATTCACAAAAAAGTAAAACTAACTATACTATGGTGATATGTAATAATTCTGGGTTTATACTGACTGAATTCCAAGTACGATTCCTTAACTGAAAAACTATATTCCAAATGACTTTAACATAGCATTTTTAAAAATTTACTTTTACCTACTGTTCAAGAGTCTAAACAGTTCACTTTTTTGGTAGAAAAATGGTACATACAACTTAAGATAATTTTCTAACCTCCCAAAGATTTTAAACAATTAATGTACAATATGTCAAAATATATAGTACTTTCAAGCACAGATAGAATAGCTCTTTGTTATCTTGCAACAAGAGTTTTTCTTTTGTATTCATATGTCACTTTCTTAAACAGGACAAAAAAATTGTTAAAAGTGTTCAGAAAGTCCATGTGGACAGCTTCATGAATGCTTATTTATGTCCGAGAACAATGACATAGTAAAGCATTGTGTTCACTTAGATTGTAGATATGTAATTGTGGAAAGACTTTCAGCTCAAATACCCTTGTCAGTCACTTACTAGCTCTTGTTAAGTTCCTTGAAACATCTGAATCCCTGTTAGCTCATCCATAAAATGGATGCCCAATAAATGTTATCTGTTTATATTTTTATTGTTTTTTGATGCAAGCACTTAATAGCTCTCACGGTCCAAGGAAAATGTGGAAGTAGCAGTTAACATGTAACCTTATTTTGAGCCGTTGAGTTGCTGGTACCTGTCTTCTTCTTTCTCCAAATATTGTATTAAAAATATCTTATCCTAAAATCACTTTTGTTGTTGGGTTAAGTTTTAACTCTCTTTGTGCTACATAAGCATTATGTTTTTCTCAGGATAACACTTAGGAAATGGTTATGGTTAATGTTAATCACTTGATCAAAGTGTCTGATTTCGCTGATGTATAATTGGTATTTTTCTCTTGCAACTAATAAGCAATTTGTGGAAAGCAGGATTTTTTATTTTTGAGAGTGTATCCAGCCAATTTCTTTCTCAAGTTATTGCTTGAAAAGCAATACCTATCTTTTATTGGAATTTTTAAAGTTATTCTTGCTAGTATACCATACTACATACCCATCAAATGATGCTCAGAATTTTTATTATCTCAGCATCACAAATATTGAAATGATATGGTTGCTAAATGTTATTTTCCTTGACCATATTTACTAGGAATTTAGTGTATATTCAGTAATATGCTTTGAATATATTTTATTCAAGTTCAGTTATAACTAGAAGTCATTACAGAAACATCCTATTTGTGGAGATAACCACTTTACGTGTTTTCTTCCACTGTTCTTTCTATATTCAGATCATATAGGTTAATGCCATAACTAATAAAAAGCTTGTTTCTATTTTGTCTTTAGGTAAAAATGTAATTCTTTCATTATTTTGTAATCCTTTTAGTATGCTAATATTTATGTAAATAAATATTAGTTCCTGTTCTATGTCTTAAGCCCTTTGCTATTCACATGATTCCACATTTCTCCTGATAAATTTACTACAAAGAAAAATACTAGATGCTTTGATCATGTAGTGATATTGCATCTAAAGCTGTCAATCCAGATAGCTGTCATAGCTAAGACTATATAATAATCATCACTGTCACCTTATTTTAAATCTTCTGGAATATTGATAGAAGAAATGAGAATAATAATTATACTCAGTTATGCTTATTTTTATCTGCAGATGGTTTGGTTATTCACATCTTTTGGTCAAGTTGAAGGTATAATTTATATATTGTATCCACAAGGACCAATTAAGATGAATTTTTCTGGTTTAAAATGTTTTCAAAATAATTTTAAAATAACTTGCAGAGTATCTTAGCTATAAGTTAGAACTAACCATTTACCTAACCATCTGAAGTTTTATTCAGAGACAAAAACAAATATACAATTACTGGGACTTAAATTGGGTAAAGATGTTAGTGACACTATTCCCATTGTTTTCCATAAATATAGCAAAATTTTAGTGTCATTGTTTATGAAGGATCTATAGAATTAGACTTCATATATATATATATATATATTTAATCTACTTTTTTTCTTTTGTGCATAGATATCAATGTATCTCTCATGGATTACTTCCCTTTTTAAATTTTTGTTATTTTTTATTATTATTATTTTTTTTGAATTGGAGTCTCACTCTGTTGCTCAGACTGGAGTGCAGTGGCCACTCCTGGCCACTGCAGCC
>NW_007231807.1:196961-198120 GCF_000164805.1 Carlito syrichta | reverse complement strand
CAATCCACTCACCTCAGCCTCCCAAAGGCGCGGGATTACAGGCTGAGCCACAGAGCCTGGCTTACTTCCCTTTTTTTAAACTGAAAAATATATATATATTTTAATTATAAAGATGTGGGGTACAATTCAGGATTAGGTATACAAACATTGATTATGCAGGTACCCTTGATGAAGAGGTATGCCAATTCCTCCCCTAGCTGTTTCCCTCAACTGCCAATCCTACCCCCGCTCCCCTGACAATTTCCCACTACTACCATTCGCTTTCTTATAGTATTATAATTGTTCAAGGTCCACTTATGAGTGAGAACATATGGTACTCTGCTCATAGATCATTGAGTATGATAGACTCTAAATCCATCCAAGTTGCTGCAAAATCCATGTTTGCCCTTCTTTATGGCTGCATAATATTCCATTGTGTATATGTACCACATTTTTTTTATCCACTCTAGCTTCAGTGGGCAACATGGTTGGTTCCATGTTTTTGCTATTGTGAATAGAGCTGCAACCAACATACATGTGCAGGTATCCTTTTTATAGAATGATTTGTGTTCCTCCAGGTATATTCCCAATAAGGAATTTATGAGCCATATGGAAGGTCAATTTCTAGTTCTTTCAGAAACTGCCACACTGTCTTCCAAAGAGATTGCACTGGTTTACATTCCCACCAGTAGTGTAGAAGCGTTCCTTTTTCTCCATATCCTCACCAGCATCTGTTGTTGTTTGTTTTATTAATGATGACCTTTCTTACTGGGGTTAGGTGGTGTCTCAATGTGGTTCTGATTTGCATTTCTCTGATGATTAGTGAAGCTGAACACTTTTTTATGTGTCTCTTGGCAGCCCGTATATCTTCTTTTGAGAAGTGTCTATTCATATCTTTTAACCACTTTTTAATGGGGCTCTGTTTTTTTCCTTCTGGCATGTTTGAGTTCCTTGTAGATCTTGGATGTTAGGCCTTTGTCAGATATACAGTTGGCAAATATTTTTTCCCATTCTGTAGGCTGTCTCCCTGCTCTCTTGATGGTTTCTTTTGCTTTGCAGAAGCTCGTTAGTTTGATGAGGTCCCACTTGTCTATCTTATTTCTTAAGGTATGGGCATTTAGGGTTCTGAATAGGAATTGGTTGTCAGTTCCAATTCCATAAGGGTGTCTCCTGCGTTTCT
>NW_007231807.1:110722-196802 GCF_000164805.1 Carlito syrichta | reverse complement strand
GCGTTTTCTGAGATTCTTATAGTTTGAGGTTTTATGTTTAGGTCTTTGATCCATTTAGAGTTGATTTTTGTGTATGGTGATAGGTCGGGGTCCTGTTTCAATCTTCTGCGTGTGAGCAGCCAGTTTTCCCAGCACCATTTATTGAATAGGTTCTCCAGCCCCAGTGGTTGTTGTTGGAGGCTTTGTGTAGGATGAGTTGGTTGAGAAACTAAGGCTTTGCTTCCAGAATATCTGTCCTGTTCTATTGCTCTATGTGCCTGTTCTTGTACCAATACCAGGCTGTTTGGATTACTGTAACCTTATAGTAAAGTTTGAAATTGGAAGTGTAATACCTCCTGTTTTGTGTCTTCTGTTATGGATTGTTTTGACTATTCATGGTTGTTTATGTATCCATATGAATCAACAATGTTGATTCTTCCTATCCATGAGCTTGGAATATTTTTCCTTTTGTTTGTATTTTCTTGGATTTCCTTGAGCAGTGGTTTGTAGTTCTCATCGTAAAGGTCTTTCACTTCTCTGGTTAGGAAGATGCCAAGGTATTTCATTTTTTATGTGTGGGGCTATTGTAAATGGGATTTTGCTTTTAATTGGGTCTCTGCCTGCTTGTTGTGGTGTATAGGAATGCAACTGTCTTTTGCATATTTATTTTGTACCCTGAGTCTTTGCCGAAGTCCTTTAACAGTATAAGCAGGTTTTTGACAGATTCTCTTGGATTTTCAAGGTATAGGATCATATCATCAGCAAAGAGTGATAATTTGACTTTCTGTTTTCCTATTTGGAGACCCCCAGTTTCTAATTGCCCAAGCTAGGACTTCTAACACAATGTTAAAAAAGTTAGGTGACAGTAGGCAACCTTGTCTTATTCCAGTTTTTGGTGGAAATGTTGCCAGTTTCTGTCCATTTAGCAATGTGTTAGCTGTGGTTTTATCATAGATGGCACTTACTATTTTGAGGTATGTTCCTTCTATACCTAGGTGTTTGAGGGTTTTTATCAAGAAGGGATGCTGGATTTTATCAAAAGCTTTCTCTGCATCTAATGATGTAATCACGTGTTTCTTGTTTTTAAGTCTGTGGATGTATTTAATTATATTTAGGTCTTGCAAATGTTGAACCAGTTCAGCATCTTGGGGATGAAACCTACTTGGTCATGGTGGATGATTTTTGAGATATGTTTTTGGATCCAATTTGCTGGAATCTTGTTGAGGATTTTTGCATCTATGTTGATAAGGGATATTGGTCTGTAATTATCTTTTTTTGTTGGATCTTTACCCGGATTGGGCATTAGTGTGATGTTAGCTTTGTAAAATGGTTTGGGGAGAATTCCATCTAACTCAAATGCCTGGAATACTTTCAGAAGGATTGGTATTAGCTCCCTCTTGTACGTTTTATAGAATTCTGCTGGAAAGCCATCCAGGGCTTTTTTTTTTTTTTGTAGGTAATTTTCATATGACAGAGTTAATTTTCTGGGTTGTTGTTGGTCTATGTAGTGTCTCAATGTCTTCTTGTTTCAACCTGGGGAGGTTGTGTGATGTCAGAAAGTCCTCCATTTCATTTAAGTTATCAAGTTTGTTTCCATATAGGTGTACCCAGTAATCACTGATAATCTTTTTTATTTCTTCAGGGTCAATTGTGATTTGATCATTTGTATTTCTGATTGTGTTTATTTGGGCTTTTTCTCTCTTTTTGTTGGTCATTCTGGCTAGGGGTCCATCAATCTTGTTAATTCTTTCAAAGAACTAGCTTTTTGTTTTGTTGGTGTTTTCTGTGTACTTTTGTCTTCTATGTCCCGTATTTGGGCTCTTATTTTGGTGATTTGGATTCCTCTGTTAAGGTTGGGGTTTTGGTGGTCTTCACTTTCCAGCTCCCTTAGGTGATTTGTTAGGCTCTTCATTTGTAATCTTTCCTTTTTTTTAATGTGTGCTCATAGAGATCTAAATTCCCCTCTTAGAATTGCTTTCATGGCATCCCCCAGAGGTTTCGGTAAGATGTTTCTTCATTCATTCATTTCCAGGAATCTTTTAATTTCTGCTTTGAGTTCAGTGTTGACCCAGTAGTTCAGCATCATGCTATTTAGTTTCCATGTCTTTGTGGGCTTTGGGAAAATGTTGTTGATGTTGATTACTTATTTTTATCCTACTGTAGTCTGAGAGTGTGCATGGCAAGATTTGAACCTTATGGAATTTGTTTATGCTTAATTTATGACCAAGGATTGATCTTGGAGTATGTTCCCTGTGGTGATGAGCAATGTATATTCTGTGGTTGTTCGGTGGAATAATCTGTATGTATCTATTAAGTCCATTTGGTCGATTGTCAAGTTTAGGTTCTGGATCTCCTTGTTGATTTTTTCCCTCGATGATCTATGGAGGGCTGTTAGTGGGGTATTCAAGTCCCCTGCTAGAACAGTGTTAGAGTCAATATCTTTTTTTAGTTTACTTATTAGTTGCTTCATAAATGCTGGTGCTCCTGTGTTGGGTGCATATATGTTTAGGATGGATGTTTCTTGTTGATGGATTGAACCTTTTATCATTATGTAGAATCCTTTTGCATCTTTTTAAATTTTTGATAGCTTAAAGGTTGTTTTGTCTGATACGAAGATTGCAACTCCTGCCTTCTTTTGTGATCCATTTGTCTGGAAACTCATTTCCCATCCTTTAACTTTGAGTCTGTGTGCATCCCTTATAGTGAGATGAGTCTCTGGGATGTAGCAAATAATTGTGTCATGATTTCTTATCCAGTTTGCCATTCTTTGTTTTTTCAGTGGTGCATTTAATCCATTCACACTCAGGCTGATTATTGAAATGTGATTGTTTATCATTGTCATGAAGTTCTTATAAAGTTTTTTCTTTGTTTGTTGTTTTCTTTTGGCTTTGGGGTTAATGTATGTGCGTGTTTTCAAGTTTCTTGTTGTGCTGTTTTCTCTGCTGATTCTGTGCTCTGCTGTTCTCTTGGGAAGTGTGTGGCCATTCTTTTTTTTCTTTCTTCTGTACTTAATGCCTTTTTAAGTGTTTCCTGTGAGCTGGTATGGAAGCTGCAAAATCTCTTAGGAATTGTATGTCTGGGAAGAATTTTAATTCTCCATCACTGATGAAGCTGAGCTTGACTGGATAGGAAATTCTTGGTTGAGTTTGAATATAGGGCTCCAGTCCCTTCATGTTTGTAGTGCTTCTGCAGGCAGATCTGCTACTATTCTGTTTGATTTTCCCTGGTAAGTAGTCTGACCTTTCTCTCTTGCTGCCTTTAGGATTTTTATCTTTTGTGCCTACTTTGTGTAGGCGAATTACTATGTGTCTAGGGGCTAGTCTTCTCATTTAGTGTCTTGTGGGGGTTCTCTGTATCTCTTGTGCTTGGCTGGTCATATCTCTGGTGAGATGGGGAAAGTTTCCTTGGATTACCTCCTGGAATGCTTGCTCCAAGTTGTTCTTCATTTCGTTTTTTCTTCTGGGATAACAATCAGGCATAGGTTCGGCCTCTTGATATAATCGCACATCTCTTGTAGGCTTTGTTCTTTCTTTCTGAGTCATCTTTCTATGTTTTTTTACAGATTGGGTTAATTCCGTGTTCTGGTCTTCAAGTTCTGAGATTCTTTCTTCAGCTAGATTAATTCTGCTTTCCATGCTTGTCATATTATTTATTTCCTGGATGAAATATTTTATTGCCTAAACTTCTGTTACAAGTTCTTTCAGTGTTGTATCTTATCTTTCTTGAGTCATATTCACTCTTTCCATCCATTCCCTAATCTCTGTCATATTCTGGGGTCAGTTGTTGATGTCTTCCATTGTTTGGGCACCCAGGTCTGATTTTTCAGGAGTTTTGTCTTTGGTACACTAGAAATTGCCTGAGGTCTTCCTTTGATTTTTCCTCATTTGTGATAGATCTCCTGTTTTTCTGTTTAGTTCTGTTATTCAGTGTCAGTGGGAGAGGCTTTCCCTTTTGATGTTTACTCAGTCTTCTATTCTTCCCTGATCCAGACTCTGGATTTGTTCTATTCTGAAATAGGATGGTGGATGGGAAGCCTTGCTGTCTCTTGTAGTTTTTGAAATTCAAATAAAGTAGAGGTGGGATGCTAGGATTCAGAAACTACTTGCAAATTACAATGTTCACTTATTTTGGTATGTGTTCCCTGAGACCAACTCCCCACTACCCACTCTTTATGATGATGCAAAGCAGAAGTCAGTGGAAAAAATAATTGAACACACACACAGACATATGCACACACCCCAAAACAAACTGGAATAACGACAAAGTTACCTATTGTTACCTAACAAACAAAAACAGCAACAAACCAAGAAAACTAAACACACACACACACACACACACATACACATGCCTAGCATAAAGTGAATAGAGAGAAAATCAGAAAGACCAGAGGGGTGAAAAAATGGAATTCAGGTTGAACCCTCACACATATATTGACACATACCTTAAACTATAAGAAATGAAAATAAAAATCCCCAGAACCATAGAGCAAAAACAAACCAACAACAACAACAAAATAAGATGAACGCTCATCATTCACATACACCCATAAACAGAAAATGACAAGTAAAAGAAGAAAGAAACAGAAAAAGAAAAGAAAAAATATTGGGGGGGCAGCAGATCAAACCCTCACATACACATTCATGCACAAAGAAAAAATATTTGTAAAATAGATGAATTAATAAACAGTCAAAAAAATTTTGTAAATTTTTTTAAAAATTGAAAAAAAAGAAAAAAACCATGCTCTCTTGTGGCAAGCTCTGTCATTATTCCTCTAATCAGGGCTCTCCAACAGAGCCACCTCTTTCACTCTCTCCTCAGTGTCTGAAGCAGGGATGGAGGAGGGGCAATGGAGGTGTGTGGGGCTGTAGTCCTCCCCTCCCACTCTCTTATGTCAGGGAGATCTCCTCTGATGGGGAGATACGGGATTGTCTCTTCCCCAGGTATTTACTCAAAGGGGTGATCGTGTGCTGCCAGGCTTATCCTGGAGTGGAGTTCTCTTATTATGACTGATGTCCAGGCTTTGCCTGGGTTTGTCCTTCCCATTGGTAGCCCAGCTGTGTAGGTCTGACATCCAGAGGATTACTAAGGACATAAGGGTTTGGGTCAGCCCCGGACTCACCACTGATCTCTTTGGAGTTCTTCTTTGTCCTTTTCTGGCCACACCCTTTGTCCCAGGGCTGGATCAAGGTAGGGGTTTGGGCACCTGGAACTCAGCATTTGTCAGATCTTTCCAAAGTTTGTGCTTTTAGGATAATCCCTCTGGGTCACGATCAATCCCTGAGTAGTTGTTCCGCCAGTTACAGAGATTGGGTCTGTTGCTCCGTGGTGAGCAAGTCAGAGCACTTTCCTTCCCTGCCTTCAAGATGGTGGTGGGGTGCCTCTCTTGTCCTCTTCCGTGGAACTTTGCCTCTGGGCTCCCTCCACAGCTCCTGCTGCCAGTGCCCTGCCAGGCACTGAAGAGGTGAGGCAAAGCCAGGAGCTGGCAGTCTCTCTCCTGCTGCACCAGTGGGGGAGAGCCTGGGAGGATATTTTCTCCTGTCACTTTTGTCCGTTAAAAAAAAAAACAATGGCTTCTGTGTCCAGGGAAAAAAGCCAAGGACAAAGCAGAGAAGCTGCAGCACCAGCTGTTGCACCAGGGGCCTGGACACTTGCTCATGAGTCCCCACTTAGACAGTGTCTCCCAGCATTTTCTTCCCAGGAAGGGTTTGTTGATTTACAAAAAAAGAAAGAAAGAAAGAAAACAGTGTTCAGCTTCTGTGTCCCGGGAATTGCTAGGGTCCAAGCCCAGCCACTGTGGCACCAGCTGCTGCACCAGGAGAGCCCTGGCTGTTAGCTCCCTAGCCCTCACTCAGTCAGCCACTCACACGCCCACTCACTCACCAGCGCATACACAAAATTTTCCATACACTCACTCACAGGGACTCACATAATCCGACTGGCTCAGCCACCATCTTTCTGACCAGCCCCTGCCACAACATTATAAATTGCCTGTGTCAGATCAGGGAGAGTAGTTGTTGATGAGGCTCTTTGATGGCTCAGGAACATTGTGAAATATAAATATTTTTAAGAACTAACTGTAACTTTATGAAAGTATGTTAAAACATGAGCAGAGTTTATAGAAATGTAATGTGTAGAATAAGTGTTGTTTCCAGTGAAAACTTTCCTTTAATTTCATGTCTTAATTTCATTTAACAAGAACACTTTTTAGACTTTCATTTCAAAGATGTTTCTTCTTTCTTCATTCTAAATTATACCTAGGAATTCAATCACTTTAGGCTTTGTAACATATTGACTCAAGGCCATTTTTTCTCCAAACTCTTTTGCAGGAATTTGCCCTTAAATCTCTAACAACTTATCTTACAAGTGTCCTTGTAGTTTTTCACATTTATGCTTATGAGTGCTTCCAGTTACGATGGATTTTTCTGGTTTTCTGCTCCTGTGTTCTCCTGCAAACTTGGTCTTCACAGATTTTAGCAGCCAGGCTAGGAGGCTAGATTCCTACATTGGCAGGTTGAACTTCCTGTGAATTAACTCTTCCATTCGGAAACTGCCACCTTTCTAGTACATCTCTTGAAGAGAAACATAATACCCTCTGAACTGATAGTTTCCGTGATAGCTGCAGACTCTGAATTCTATGATAATTAAATAGCACAAGAATTCCTTTTATAGCACCAGACATCTTTGGGGATTATAGATTTGTTCAAAACAAAGTATGCTCAAAAATATTAAAAATTTAACATTTTAGAAACTTGGGTTAAGATGGTTTTTATGATATGCATGTCCCTGTCTCTCTATCCAATCCTCCTACTCCCTCATGAACCCACTGCATTTGATCTTTAGTCCTTATCCACAGAAACGGTTGGAGTCAATGACGCTTGTGTTGCCAAATTCAGTGGTCAGTTCTAAGATCCTATGTTACTTGGTCTGTCAGGAGTATTTGACATAATTGATCTCTGTTTCTTCCTAGAAACACTTTTATTTGCCTGCTGGATATTTTCTGCGTCACTTTCTGCTCACCTCTGGTCA
This sequence comes from Carlito syrichta, assembly GCF_000164805.1. Classification (NCBI taxonomy): domain Eukaryota; kingdom Metazoa; phylum Chordata; class Mammalia; order Primates; family Tarsiidae; genus Carlito; species Carlito syrichta. Next base: position 189,797 of record NW_007231807.1, on the reverse strand, counting down.
CCTTTCTGCATCCTCATCTATTCTATCTTCCCAGGAATGTCCTGGGGCTTTGACCTCTTCTTGTGTCACTCCCTGTGGTGGTGTCCTGTCATGCAGTATTACCCAGCATCTGGAAACATATGACTCCCAAATTTATCAGCACCTGATACAGTGTATACTTATTTGTTTATTCTCTCTCTTCTTTCACCTGAATATAAACTTGACAACAGCAGGGACTTCGTTTCTCTTCATTATTGTATCTCCAATGCCTAGAATGATGTCTGACACATAATATAAACTCGATACTTACATCAAATGATTTCTTAATTTATAAGCCGTTCATCTTTAATCTTGGTTGTAATAATGAATCAGTCAAAAGCAGTACTTTTATTATTTTAAGAAATGTGTGTGTTGTATCAAGTTTTTTATTTCAAAAGTATTAAAATATTACCTCCTTATTAACTAAATTTATTTCAGCAAACTGATTTTGCTTTAGTTGCCATGAGTTAACATTTTATATACAATGAGTTTTTTCCAGGTTCATGTGGAGATGTTTGCAGCTTGTTTTTGAAAGATGACACTAAGGTTTTGTTAATTCTTTGAAAAAAATTATTTAATATTAAGTACTTCATTTTCTGCATGATAAATCATTGACATGTCTAACATTTTTCAGTGACTTGTAAATTTTATTTGCTTTGTGTTGTAAGACTTTATAAACAAAATTTGATCTCTCAGAGGTAGGATCTACAAAATAAGCACTAAATATTGCTAAAGATCATTCAGAAAAGCAGTCATACATAAATGTCTGAGATACATACTAGAAAATTAGAGTAATGTGTACATGCAGAAAACCAAATGACAATAGGTTTGTCAACTGTAAGTAACATTTATCTTCTGTTTTAAAAAAATTACTTATAAACCTTTATTTATAAGTAAATGAACACCAAATTAAATAAAATTGAGCTAAAGGAATATTAGTCTAAAAGGAAATGCTCAAATTTGATTTATCAAAGCTATGAGCCTTACGGACTTTTAAGTTCACATACATGGACATATTATTAATCTTAATTCATTTGACCTTTGTTTTTAGTTCTAGAGTAATAAAAGCTAGCTGAAAAATTTAGCAGAATATAAACTTTGAAATAACAGTTTATAGTTGCATATCATTTGAAATGCTTTGTTTTTGCTTGTGTTCTCTGCTAAATTTTTTTTTCCATTGAATCTGTGCTGCTTCTTTGCCAATGTTTTCCACTGTAGAATCTCCATCTCGCAACCTTGCTTCTCGTGAGCGCATTTACAAAAATTATGGTGTAGCTGGGCCTGCCTCTGCTCTCTCATCTCTGTCTCACAAACTCAAGGGTGGGTATACATGCATCCATGGATGGGCCATTCTTAATGAATGTAGAAAGTGTCAATAAAGAAATTTTAGTTCACCTCAGTCATCTTCACCCCATTCCATTTTTAAAAATTAAAGTTTATCATTTAAACATTTTTATGTATTTGGGTAATTTATGATGTTTCAATTCAGTAATTAGTATAGATTATTGTAATTGCTATGCATATTTATTATATCTGTAAGTTAAATATTACTTATTTAATTTTAAACCTTTATAAGAGTTTAAAAAATAAAGTAGGTACATAGAAAGAAATGCCTAATTGGGGGAATTCTTAAAGTCATTCTCAGAAGAAGATGATATATGTATAAGGTGGAAAGATATCGTGACCTGTAAGAATATCACGCCATAGGATTAATCTTAAACTTATTTACTTGTTACATAATGTAAAAAAAAATTTTTTGCTATTTTGGGTTTTTATGAGAAACATTTTGATAATTAACTTAAAGTTTTGTATTTTAATGTAGTTATTAGGACTTGTGTGTGTGCATATTATATTACACACACACACATACACACACACACACACACCCCTGCACTGTCTGGCATGAATCTTCCTAAAGTAGTTTCCTAGTGACTTAGTATTAAATCCTAGAAATGTTTAAACTATTGACAGTTGACAGAATTTTAGGCAGTTTAAAAATATGCTTTTGGGCCAGGCATGGTGGCTCATGCCTGTAATCCTAGCACTTTAGGAGGCCAAGTCGGGAGGACTACTTGAGTCTAGGAGTTCAAGACCATACTGGGTAACATCGTGAGACCTTGTCTCTACAAAAAAAATTTTTTTTTAAGAATTAGCTGGGCAGCTAGGCTCGGTGGCTCAGCCTGTAATCCCGTGCCTTTGGGAGGCTGAGGTGAGTGGATTGCCTGAGTCCGCGGGTTCGAGACCCACCTGGGCAGCGAGATCTCATCTCTACAATAAATTAAAAAAAAATCAGCCGGGCATGGTAGCGCATGCCTGTAATTCCGGCTACTCGGAAGGCTGAGGCGGAAGGATTGCTGGAGCCCAGCAAGCGAGGCTGCGGTGGCCGGGAGTGGCCACTGCACTCCAGTCTGGGCAACCAAGTGAGACTCCAACTCAAAAAAAAAAAAGAATTAGCTGGGCATGGTGGCATGTGCCTGTAGTCCCAGCTACTTGGGAGTCTAAGGAGGGTGGATTCCTTCAGCCCAGGAGAGTAGACTGTGGTGTGTGAACTGTGATTGTACCATTGCACTCCAGCCTGGGTGAGACCCCCAACTCAAATACACAAACACATGCTCACGCACACATTTTTGGTCTTTTAAAAGATCTATAGGTGCCTACTCACATATTTCTACCTTAAAGTAATATTTAATTAAACTTTTAAAACCTTGTGTTTTGAGAAAATGTATCAAAAACTTTTGTAGCAATGACTAATATGAGGGGGATCCCCCAAGAAACTGGAATTATCTTTTGGAGGGCGAGCCCCTTGTAGTACACTCAAAATTTGTTCCTCTGGATCAAATGATCAACCAAAGTTTTTATCTGGAAGTTTTGAGAAGGTTGCGTCATGATTTGTGGGAGAAACATCCTGAGTTGTGGCAAACAGGTAACTGGTTCTTCCAGCATGACAATGTGCCTGCCTGTGCCACACTGAGTGTTCAGCAGTTTTTGACCAAAAATGGCATTGCTTCTGTGCCTTACCCTCCCTATTTACCTGATCTCACCCTGAGCAGCTTTTTTTTTTGTTTCCCTGGATGAAAAAAGCCCTTAAAGGGAAATATTTTCCCAATGTGGATGAGGTGAAAACAAAAAACACAGGCACCAAAAGGCACCAAAATTGACTAGTTCAAAAACTGTTTTGAGCAGTGGAAAAAGCACCTCGATAGGTGTATTTTGTCAAACAGAGAGTGCTTTGAAAGTGACTGAAGTTTAAACATGTAAGAATAAATACACAATTTTTTTATAAGTAAATTGCATGTATTCTTGGGTCCCCCCTCTTATAATGCACAAGTTTTTCAAGTAACCAATTATTTTCTTAGAAATGGGTAAGGCAGTTTTATATTTCTCCTTTGAACAATTGACAGTATGAAGTAAATATATAAACAGAACATAAACTATAGTAAGTAGTATTATATAACCTGATCGATATAGTATGTAAAGACATAGTAGGACATAGTATTGTATGTAGTAGCTTATAGTATCGTGTAACCTGTCATGTATTACAATATATTACAGTATAATATTTTAATATGGTACATTATAATATACAACCTGATAATTTATGATTTGGGCATTTAAAAAATCATGCAAGTCATTTAGCGAATGCATACTTAACAATTAACATGTTCAGTTATATTTAATTTTTTTGAATGCACTAAATTCTTGTTCTTGTCCTATAAGTATTATATCTTCAGGATTCCTTTGAGGTTAGAAAAATTTTTGCCTTTTATCACTTAAATTTACCTAGTATATGTATAATCATCAAACTAAATTGAGAGATGATTGTGAAAGTATCATGTATAGTCTGAAGATTTTTGATGAAGTGTTTATATTTATTAATATTTTGAGCAACCTAACATGACAATTTTTAATATTTATTACATGCTGCAAAATATTTCAAGCCCAAATAAAAATAGATAAGCATAAATTAGTTAGCACATAGGCTTACCTCACTTAACAAACTTAACATAGTCTTTTTTAAAATATATATATTTTAAAAATAAATTTTTCCAAAAAATTAATTATAATTTGAAAAATACATCTCAGAAAGAAATACTTCTGCCATTATTTATGTACTTGAACTGCAACAGATGTTTAGCTATCACCATTTACTGGTCTTAAGAAAATATTTGCCACTATTAGAAATATAAGAATGAAATATACAAATATTTATGCTTTCTAACACTCTCTGATTAACAAACTTTTTTGCTCATGTATCACAAGTGGCATTCCTGTATTTAACAGATTCCATTGTCCAACCAGCCACAGAGAATATTTCCACTATGAGGAAATACCTACCACTGTGAATGTAAAAACTGCTGAATTAGATGTAGCATCAGCCTGTATTCACCATTCCTTTGCATGCAGATGTGCAGGTCAGCCATTAGGACACATATAAAACAGGTAGTAGATAATCCTTGTTAGTAACTTTCCGTTCTGTTAGGAATTCTAAAACAAGTCCTTTTTTTTTGTAAATTAGAGAGAAAACCTCTCTCAGTTCACAAACTGATTTTTTGGAGAGACAGGTACCAACTATAAAAGATTTACTACCTATTTGTCTAGCTTCCCTATTGAGTATGGTTCAGCTTCTGAAATAAATGTGATGATAAAGGCATTAAAAATGTTTCCAACTCTTAATAGCAAAAAACTAATACTCCAAATACCACTTACTGAACATTATCATGACTAGACTGATGTCTAATGCTACCAAATACAATTTTTTATAAAATTTGCTTTATACTATTACTAGTTCAATAAGAAGAAATGGGCAACTATTTTTTTAAACTACTTTTGAACCTTCTGAGAGTACTTGTTTATCAGGATCACAGCTGTTTGCTATCTGTGTTCTCCCAAGAGAGCATCAATATCTAGAATTCCATATTTATGATTTTTTTTCACCATTTTCCTCCAAAATTTAACCTAAGCTCTTACAGCATTTGTGGCACATATATGATAAAGGAAATTCATGATAGAATTGAGACACTGAAGAGCAATATGTTTAATTTAGTTAATTTTATTTATCCAAAGAACAAGAATAATTATCCAAAGCATTGACATGTTGCAATTAAAATGAATATTTAATTCATTAGTATGTCCTAAACAGGCTACTTGCTATGCTCTATTAATTTACTATACAATTACCCAACTCACATCTAACCCTTTTACAACACTGACTACTGTCACCTCAGCCCTGGGGCCTTAGGAGCCATCATTGTAAAAAGTGAACTCTCAGAGTATCTGAAAAATTTGGAATAATAAAATTTTTTAAATGAGAGAATAGGAATTTATTACTCATTCAATAAATATTTATTGAGCACCTACTGTATACTAGGACCTATTCTAAGCAATAAATATTTATTGAGCACCTACTGTATACTAGGACCTACTGTATACTAGGACAACAATAAAAATAATAGACAAAATTACCTGCCCTTGAGGACCTTCCATGAAGATGATTCTGCAGATTCTAACAGCAATGATTTCCTGACAAGTGGAGCACTAGAATGTGAAACTAGAGTATGACTGTACACACTTAACACACACACATATGCAAGCAAAAATACATTTTCCTACATCATCCAAATTTGTTCATAGCTCTAAGAAAGAAAGAAAAGAAAGAACTAAAATTATAACCAGTTAGCAAGTTCATCTCAATTTTGTAGAAACCCTCTCTCAAAAAATGTAAATTCTTCTAGAAAGATTTATGGGCTTTCGTTTTTTCATACCACTTGAATCCCTTCAGTCAAATTGCTTTTCTCTTAGCAGCTAACCTAATATCACTTGCACTAACAGTATGAGTTTTAATTTTAAGGAGGAAAGTTAACACTGAAGTTTGTACCACTAATTTAAAACAAAAATACCCTTGGCTCTACTGCCTCAAAGGACAGTATAAAATAGTAGGAAGGAGAGACATTGAATGAAGGCCAGGATGCCAAAAACAAATGGTATCCAAGGAGAAATATCCAGTGCTTTGTCGTGAAATGGGAGACAGGCCTTCTTTTTATCCTCTTTTCTATCATTCTCCTGACCCCTTGTTTTGAGAGCTCACAATTCAGACCTGTACTACTCATTTTGAGGAACATACCATTTCTTCGGTTTTCAAGGTGACACAGGTTCTGAGTTCTAACCAGCTAAGCTTACCGAATACAACCTGTTTATAAATCGTAAAGTATCTGAATTACATGTATAGCTTTAGGGCATTTATGTGTTAATTATAAATTATTCTAATTCAATCATAAATACAGTGTTTTCTAAGCAGCTCTTTTAAGCCTAATTGTGTTTATTTTATACACTTGAAAATAAGAAATGTGTATATAAATTTAGTTTTATAATTCAAAAAAAATCTACCATTACCCTAAGGATGTGAGGTATCACTCTACTACTTCATATTTAAAATACATGTTTTCATAGCTTTTTATTCAAAAAATAGTTATGTTTTTTTTTTTTTTCTCTTTCTAGCCTCTTATTAAATTTAAATTTAAATTAGTTTTTGTCTTAGGGCTGAGGTTCAGTATCACTGATAATTCATACTGGTGCAAAGATATTATTCAGTCTGTTTGAGACTATTTTCCAGGAAAGTAGTTTTTAGTGGTAATGGCTGTATGTAAGAATTTTATGAGAAATATTTCCCCTCTTTTCCTTTATTCTTCAAGTATTTTTGTGTATGACAGGCAATATAAATTTTGAAGTTATGTTTTTGTTTCAACAATTAGTGACTAAATTGTCAGTAAATTATAATTTTATTAACAAGTTTCACTATGAAATGGGCCATACAGGTGACCGAGGAAATATCTCAACATCTTCTAGACCAGCCTCTACATCAGGAAAATCAGAACTGTCCTCTAAACACAGCAGATCACTTAAACCTGATGGACGTATGAGCCGGACTACTGCTGATCAGAAGAAACCAAGGGGTACAGAAAGTTTATCTGCTAGTGAATCCCTCATGTTAAAATCTGACGCTGCAAAGTTGAGGTCAGATTCCCATAGTAGGTCCTTGTCACCCAACCATAATACCTTGCAGACACTGAAAACTGATGGGAGAATGTCTTCTAGCTTCAGAGCAGAATCCCCAGGACCAGGTTCTCGGTCGTCATCTCCTAAGCCAAAGACTCTCCCAGCCAATAGGTCTAGCCCATCAGGTGCTAGTTCTCCACGTTCCTCCTCACCACATGATAAAAATCTACCTCAAAAAAGCACTGCTCCTGTTAAGACAAAACTTGATCCTCCTCGGGAACGTTCCAAATCAGACTCTTATACACTTGATCCAGACACCCTCCGCAAGAAGAAAATGCCCCTCACGGAACCGTTAAGGGGACGGTCAACATCACCAAAACCAAAATCAGTACCAAAGGATTCTGCAGATTCCCCTGGATCTGAAAACAGAGCTCCCTCTCCCCATGTGGTACAGGAAAATCTCCACAGTGAAGTGGTTGAAGTCTGTACCTCAAGTACTTTAAAAACAAATAGTCTAACAGATAGCACTTGTGATGAAAGCAGTGAATTTAAGAGTGTGGATGAAGGTTCAAGTAAAGTTCATTTCAGCATAGGAAAAGCACCACTGAAAGATGAACAGGAAATGAGAGCATCCCCCAAAATAAGTCGGAAATGTGCTAATAGACACACCAGGCCCAAGAAAGAAAAATCTAGTTTTCTTTTCAAAGGAGATGGATCCAAACCTTTAGAGCCAGCCAAGCAAGCCATGTCTCCTTCCGTGGCTGAATGTGCCAGAGCGGTCTTTGCCTCCTTCCTGTGGCATGAAGGTATAGTACATGATGCAATGGCTTGTTCTTCTTTCCTAAAGTTTAATCCTGAACTTTCCAAAGAACATGCTCCTATAAGAAGTAGTTTAAATAGCCAACAGCCTACAGAGGAAAAGGAAACCAAGTTAAAAAACAGACACTCATTGGAAATATCATCTGCCCTGAATATGTTTAATATTGCACCTCATGGACCAGATATATCTAAGATGGGTAGCATCAACAAAAATAAGGTGTTGTCTATGCTTAAGGAACCACCTCTGCATGAAAAATGTGAGGATGGGAAAACTGAAACCACTTTTGAAATGTCCATGCATCACACAATGAAATCTAAATCTCCTCTTCCTTTAACTTTACAACATTTGGTGGCTTTTTGGGAAGACATCTCTTTGGCTACTATCAAAGCTGCTTCCCAGAATATGATTTTTCCAAGTCCTGGTTCCTGTGCGGTACTTAAAAAGAAAGAGTGTGAGAAAGAGAATAAGAAGGCCAAAAAGGAAAAAAAGAAAAAAGAAAAGGCGGAAGTTAGGCCCAGGGGTAATTTGTTTGGAGAAATGGCCCAGCTGGCAGTAGGCGGACCAGAGAAAGATACCATCTGTGAGCTATGTGGCGAATCACATCCGTACCCAGTGACCTATCACATGAGACAAGCTCACCCAGGTAAATGATATAGTTGGATATATTTTTATATGTAATAAATACCTTTTTATTTAAGGAACTAGGTCACTTTTAACTTAGGCCATATATGAATTATGCCACAGTATAGGGAAACTGCTATGCAGAGTTTATAGTAACCTAGAATGTCATTCTAAAAGTGTATTATCAATATAGATTTTGTGGAAAGCAGGTAAAGAAATTTTAATAGTATAGTGGTCAGGCATTTAGTACTATTTCTTTTGAATGTAGCACATTTTGAAATATTGTATGTGCTACCCAAAGGTTGCCATTAAGGTGTCTCACCCAATAAAAATAATGGCATGCCCGTACACACAAGGCATATCCTTTGATTTTAGTGTTTCCCTGTTCAAATTAAATTGCAAATTAAATTGATTTATACTGATTTCTCTGGTAATTTTCCAATGGAAGTGATGTCAGTTGTTGTATCAGCAAACTGAATTTTCTGTAAATAAGGATTCCTATAACGTTGTCTGATATTCTTGGTTCACCTAATACAAATTTGGTTAAATTTTTTCTTTGTCTACATATAACACCTCAAATGTTTAATCTGTGATTCCTGAAAATGTCAATCTTTTAGAATATTTTCTACTTATTTTGCCTATTTTTATTGACATACTTAACTATAAATGTACTCATATCTATGTTTCTTTTAATAAGCCTGTATAGAAATAGAGTCCCTCTAATCTTTGGGTTCATTTAATTGATTATTTTTTGGTCAAGTAAGGTATTTTTATGATTAGTTAATAGCCTGGAAAAAAAAAATCAGATACTTGACGCAGTATTGTTCTTGCTTTGTAAAGGTAAGTCTTTCATTAGTGTATGAGTAGTAACGATCAAACTATAAGACTTTTGAATGTATTAAATATTTATTTTTTATATTGTTTCAAGGTTGTGGCCGGTATGCTGGTGGACAAGGTTACAATAGCATTGGGCATTTTTGTGGAGGATGGGCTGGTAACTGTGGTGATGGTGGCATAGGAGGAAGCACTTGGTATCTCGTGTGTGATCGCTGTAGAGAAAAATACCTTCGTGAAAAACAGGCTGCTGCAAGGGAGAAGGTATTTTTATTCTATTCTGGGCTATACAGTTAATGATAAAGAGACACCTTTAAAAATGCCTTTTTATAATCACATTATCACATCAGATAAATCTACATAGTTGATGTTAAAAATCAACTTTTATAATGGAAAAATATACAGATTTAATATTTGTACTAAGCTGTTTTTACTGTTAAAAATAAATTACATAACGGGATAATACAAGACATCTAACCCATGGTATAATTATTGACAAATATTTGTTGTGTAATTCTTTATTGTTAATTGTCTCCTACTCTCCACATACGTTCATCTTTTTCTCCTTGCCTACTCTTTCTTTACTTCCTCTTTTTCAGCTCATTTTTTCTCTATTCTTTATCTCCTTTCTCTGTCATTTATTAACTATAGTGGCACACCTAACTAAAACATTTTGCTAAACATACAACAAGATTATTCTTTTTTGTTTTTTTAAAGAATTACATTTAGATTTAACTAATTAGGCTTTAAATCTTTCCAAGGAAAGGAAAGTCCTACAGTTTGTATTCAATATAAAATAATGTTTAATAATTTTTATTAGTAAGTCAAAATACTTACCTTAAGAAATTAAGGATTTTAGGTCGGGCTCGGTGACTCAGCCTGTAATCCCAGCACTTTGGAGGCCGAGGTGAGTGGATTGCCTGAGCCCATGGATTTGAGACCCGCCCAGGCAACTTGGCGAGACCTCGCCTCTACAATAAATCAAAAACTAGCAGGGCGTGGTAGCATGCACCTGTAGTTCCGGCTACTCGGAAGGCTGAGGCGGAAGGATCGCTGGAGTCCAGTAGATTGAGGCTGCGGTGGCTGGGAGCGGCCACTGCACTCCAGTCTGGGCGACAGAGTGAGATTCCAACTCAAAAACAAAAAAAAAAAGAAAAAAAGAAATTAAAGATTTTAATATAATTGGGAAAAGGTCGCTTCAATTTATTTCTTTGTCAGGTCAAACAGTCTAGGAGAAAGCCAATGCAAGTCAAGACCCCGCGTGCCTTGCCCACCATGGAAGCTCACCAGGTGATAAAAGCCAATGCACTCTTCCTGCTGTCCCTGAGCAGTGCAGCGGAGCCAAGCATTCTGTGTTACCATCCTGCAAAGCCATTCCAGTCACAGCTGCCCAGTGTGAAAGAGGGTATTTCTGAGGATCTTCCTGTGAAAATGCCTTGTCTCTACCTGCAGACATTAGCTAGGTAATAAAACTTCATTGTTGTTTCTTCACCTCTGGGTTAACAGCTGCTGTTGATTAACTAAGATCATGGGGTAGTTCAGCAATTGCTCTGAATACCCACACTGCATTAAATATTGTATACAATAAGGAAACCTCCAGAAATTTATTTTCTGGTTTGCCTATGACTGGTTATCTATGACTAATAGAGTATACACTTTATGGTAGTAAGGATTTTAAAAACATGAAAATACTTTGTCAGTTTGCATTAGTATTAATACAAAATATTCTTAGAAAGTGAGACTGTAGCTATCTTTTGCTCTTTGGTAGGCTGACTTCAGTCTGTTTATGTGAAATTCTGATACAAAAAGAAAGTTAGTACCTGGTCCACTAATGGGGAGAGAGGGCCAGCTAGAAGCCCAAACTTTACTTGCTTGCAATCTGCTTATGTAGAAAATGCCCACTGTACCTCACAACTCTAAAATAAACAATATTTTTTTCAAGTGATGTTTCCCATAGCAGTCTTACATTGTTTTATATTACTCATTCTTTTAGCATTTAAATAAGTACCAGCTAGGTACCAGCTTTATGCTAGACCTCAGTGAATGAATGAATATTATAAAATCCTGGCTTCTGTGTATACACTGGTGAGAAGTCATGCGTATTTATGAAATGTTTAAAATGTCATGCAAGGAGTGCTATAACAGAATTGTGTATATAGGATGCTATAGACCATAAAAGATGGGGAGTACCTGAATCTTCCCAAAGAAATTAGTAAGAGCTTCCCAGAGAGCCTGATCCTTTAGCAGGGTCATAAAGAATAATAGATATCCATCAGGCAGTTGATGGGAGGAAAGTGACCCACGTGAGTGAAGACCCAAATGAAATCGTATTACATTGTTGAGGGATCACAGGCTTTTTAAAACACCAGCTACTGGAGAAATATGTGAAATGCCATTCAGAGCAGTTACCTAGGTAATACCTAGGTAATATGGGGCCCTGTAATGCATGCTGAGGTTGGAGTTTATCCCATGGGGAGAGAAAACAGTGGAAGAATTTTAAACACGGAAATACATTGAACTTTTCTGCAATTAAAAATGTCATTCTGTGGAACGAGGAAATTGGATTAAAGTACATTATTGAAGATGAAGTAAAGCCTGTCACTGGTAGACTGTTTATATTGAACTTGGATGACACAGCCTGTACTTTTACACATTATGCATTAACACTGCAAAACAACCTTTCATATGCCAAATTCAGATTTTTTTCTTGAGCTGACAAGTAAAGATTTTTAGGTATTGCCTGCTGGCATGGCTTGCCAACCCCCACAGTTTCATTTTGGAAAGGATTGTCCTCTTTGTATAGCAGAGTTGTGTGGTTTTTGAAACATTATACTATTGCAATAAAATGAATAAGAAGCAAAAATGAAAATGTGATACTAAGTACATTTGAGACAGAGGTGGAAATCATCAGGCATTCCAAATGCAACAAATCTTTAGCTTCAGTCAGGCCACTCAGTGGTCTTAGGTTAGCAACTGTTTGTTCTGGTTTGAAAAGAAAGGAATCAAATTATAAAACATGTGAAAAAGGCTAATATAGCGTTATTATAGATTTTATATTTAAATTGTAGATTTAAGTATCTTTATATATTTTAGATCTGGAGAATGGACACCCCCTAACCCACAGAATATTTCATATATCTAATATTTTCAAATATGTTCTTACCCAGAAAAGTGACTGCCTGCATTTCAGTGGTCCATGCAAGAAATAATATGAGCCTGAACCAAGGCAATGGTGATAGCAAATGAGAAAAGTGAATGGTTGTGAGAGGAAACCTAGGATCATGGACTTGGGTGATGGCAATGGTAAAGGGCTAAGCCTACTTACAACACTGGAAATATTTTAGCTTGAGCACCTGGATAGTTGATGGGATCATTCACGAAAATACAGAAAGATGGAAAAATTCTCAAAAGGAAGGAAAATTCGTTGAGTTTTGGATTTGAAATGTTTGTGGTAACTCAATTAACTTTGTATAAGATTATCAGACTTTTATTTTCATCTACCTATAGCTATGATTATTTTATTACTTAATCTCTATTATAGATTTACATGTGCTGCTTTTCCTATTACGAAGGAGATATAAAAAAATGGAGAGGATCTGTATTGCTATCATACTTTAAGTTATTGGGTTTGATTTAATGCAGGCATCATCATGAAAATTTTGTGGGCTATCAAGATGACAACCTATTCCAGGATGAAATGAGATATCTACGTTCAACATCTGTACCTGCCCCATACATATCAGTAACTCCTGATGCAAGTCCTAATGTATTTGAAGAGCCAGAAAGCAATATGAAGTCTATGCCACCAAGGTATTTTAGTTCTCTCCTCTGTTGAACAGCCAGTGTTTGGTGGAAGAAAGACTTTGAACTAGAAAAGAGTGGTCTGTAAGTTCTTTATTACATCCTTCTGTCTCAGGAAGGTCATCGAGTCAGCTTTGCTGGAGCAGTAAGAAAAAGCTTACGTGTATGAATATGGTAAGGTCCTTGATGGGAGAGACAGACTATTGGAGAGAAAAGATCGATTAATGAAGTACCGAAATATTACAGTGTATGATATTGTATTATTTACAGCTGTAGTAAGTCAGGGTAAGGAAAGATTGCTTGGAGTTTTCATGGTAGAAGTGGCACTGAAAATAGATCCTAAACTTCTTGGACTATTGCTTACAGTGCCTCCTTACTTAAGTATAGTAGTATTAGAATAAAGAGCTTGAAAATGGCATAGAACATGTTATTATAATTCACAGGAAAAGAGAGTACCATTAAAACTTTTTTGGAGGAATAGGTTGATAAAAATGCAAAGATAGTCTCACAGTGTTAATTGAGAAGCTGAACATTTAGTCAAATAAGTCAGGTATGAGGAATTGGATTATGTTGACAATAATCATGAAAAAAGATATGGCTAAAGGAGATATTTTGTAGAAATATTTTTTATTTTTTCATAAGTGATGAAGTATTTCTAAAGGATATAGACTTTTTAAAAAGAGTTACAAACCATCTTGAGACGTGTGTGTGTGTGTGTGTGTGTGTGTGTGTGTCTGTCAAAGAATATCCCCTCCAAAGTACCCAGTGTATTTTTTAAAACAGTAAAAATCAAGGAAAATGTTTATCAGCTCTAGCTACACAAGTTGCTATGAATTTTTAAAAGTGATAACCATGTAAAGAAACAGAAGATTCTGATTTACTTCTGCATTTACCCCAAAACAATATTGAGAAATCATTATCTTCCAATTTAGAGCAAGGTAAATTAAGGAGGAGGTGAGTGGAAACCCCAAGAACAGTGAAGATAGAATCCTCTTGTATAGATGTTTCTAGTATTATCACTAGAATCACAACAGAAACTGGAAATCTTCTAGGGAGTACTGTTTTTCCATAGCTGCATGCTGAAGCAGAGCAATAGTCTAAGGTTCCAGGGAGTACTACCACAGAAAGATATATACACCAGACTAGGTAGAATGATCCCTAATATGGAATATTGAATAACTTTCCCTTTATCTCTGGGAAGGGAGTAAAACATATGTCAAATATGGTGGAAAGGGACATCTGGGTAAATCCACCATACTTTATCCAAAGAAGCAGAAGAACTAAACAGAGCTACTCACTTTTAAGCATTAGCAAAATGAAAAAATATTGTCATACAAAGTGATTTGAAAAACCCAATCTGCAAGAAAACTCACCTCGTGGAAAAGAAGAGAAATCCCCTTAAGTACTCTGTGCTACTGCAAAACTTGGTAATGATATAAATTTAATAAAAGTGCAAGTATAAGACTAAGGTAAAAAAGCAGAGTGAGGTAAAGACTGAAGGACAGACTGAAGATCAAATCAATACCATTATAAAACTAATAATTTAATTAGAAATGTTTAGAACAGTACATTGAATTACTGACATAAAGAAAAGGTTTGAGATCACAGTGAGTAAGGAGAAGAAGGATAAAGAGATTATAGCAACTGAACTAAGGTAACAAATATGGAAAATGAGACAATCCAACATAAAAATAACTGATAACTGTCAGTAGAAAAACCAACAAATATATTAATTTGTTGAAAGCTATTTATTTTTTTAAATTCCCCAAATAAAAAGTACTTAATTTTCAAATTTAAAGGAAATTTTTAGAACAGGTAACTATAAGAAACATTTTAAGTTTTGAAAATCCAAGGGAAAAAAAAGAATTTTTCAAGTATGGGAGCAGAGAAGAAAAATGTCTTGCAAAAGGAACATTAGACTGATTCAAGCTCTGTATAGCAACTTTGAACAAAAGAAAAAAAGGAAAGAAAGAAACAATGTCTCTTAAAGCTCCAAAAGTAAGAAAATATTACCTTAGAAGTTTTACCCAATATTGGTCAGACATACTCAAATGTAAAAGATCTTGAAAACATTAGCACATGTGTGCCCATGTTGTAATTTTTTAAAAACAGCACTGCTCCTCTGCAAAATCCATAACTAATTATGTGTTAATCAAATGAAGCAAATGAGAGACCAAGGCAGGAGATTCACTGGAGTCCAGGAGTTCGAGATGAGCCTGAACAACGTAGCAAGATTCTGT
Source organism: Carlito syrichta (assembly GCF_000164805.1). Lineage (NCBI taxonomy): Eukaryota > Metazoa > Chordata > Mammalia > Primates > Tarsiidae > Carlito > Carlito syrichta. The sequence goes on along the minus strand of NW_007231807.1, from coordinate 174,470 downwards.
CTCTACAAGAAATTCTTTAAAATTTACCCAGGCATGGTGGTGTACACCTGTAGCCCTAGCTACTTCAGAGGCTGAGGTGAGAGGATCACTTGAGCCCAGGAATTCCAGGCTAAGGTGTGTTATAATCACGCTACTGGACCCCAGCCTGGATGACAAAGCAAGATTTTGTCTCTTAAAAAAATAGTTGGGACCGGACTCAGTGGCCTTAACCTGTAATCCCAGCACTTTGGGAGGCTGAGGTAAGTGGATTGCTTAAGCCCGCTGGTTCGAGACCAGCCTGGGCAACTTGGCGAGACTTCATCTCTACAATAAATCAAAAATTAGCCAGGTGTGGTAGCATGTGCCTGTAGTTCCAGCTACTTGGAAGACTGAGACAGAAACATCGCTAGAGCCCAGCAGGTAGAAGTTGGAATGACCATGAGCGTGCCACTGCACTGCAGCCTGGGCAACAGAGTGAGACTCCAACTCAAAAAAAGAAAAAAAAAAAAAGTTGAGGGAAGGAATAATGAATTCATCAAATCAGTGGTTCTCAACTGGTGTGGTAATTTTTGCCTTCTCAGTAACATCTGGCAATGTTTGTAAACATTTTTTTTTGTCACAACTGGGCGTGTTCAACAGGCATCCTAGTGGGTAGAGGCCAGAAGTGTTGCTAAACATCTTACAGTGCACAACATAGCCCCAACAACAAGGAATTACACAGCCCAGTGTAGCCAAGGTTGAGTTAATGATGGTTATTGTTGCTTCCTCCTTTGGATTTTCTTATGCTGCTTGAATTTTTTCATAAACATTATTTTTATAAGAACAAATCAATTTTTCAAAATTGTGTGATGATTTCTTATGCTAGAAACTTCCTCAGAAAGCAAAACAAATGTCTGTACTTTATAATAACACTGTATATCAAGCGAATTAGGTTATTGTGTCCCTATATTTTAGACATTCTGTAACCAAACAGCCCAAACTGACATCCAGACACACTTACCCAGTCAGTTATGCACAGCATTTATAGTCCGTTCAAATGGGAATGAGCAGAAGCTTGAGAGGTGGTTAGTCAAGGAATCACCCAGGGAGCTAGCAACTTACCAGAAAATATACACGTTTTACTGAGGGCCATAGGATTTCAAAGCTGGCTTGAATGATGGAAAAAAACTCCAGAACAAGGTGAGCAAAAACTGGGATTGAGACAACAGAAAAAAAAAAAACTCATGAAAAGAATAATTTGTAAATGTGCCTTAGAGAAATAAAAAAGGGAAAGTAGATTTTTTTATAAACTGTCTCAATAAAGGAAGTTATATATCATCTTAATAACTTTTCAAGTGCTTTTTAATGTTGCTATAAAAATAAACCAATTTCACTTTCTATTTTACTAGGTTTTCACATGTACATATCTACTTTCTTTCTACTTGGTATACTTATGATTATATCTGCCTGTTTTTCATGAATATGATAGATATATGAGTTCCACCCTAGTGCTCTTTATTCCAAAGGGAGCTTTGAGACCTTTTCTTCTTTTTCATTTAAAACACAAAGATTTAAGAAAACTACAACTTTGAAGATACAGTTCTGAAATTAATAAAAATGCTACTGCATTTAAAAGATCAAATTATAATTTAAAGAGATTGAAAGTTGGTTTTTAGTATATTTCTCCACATGAAATATAGATATGCAGGTTTGCCTACACCATTATAAGTAAAGTTACTTTTCATTCACTTTTTTTCTCAAGTTTTTCTTTATCGTCTTATTCTACCTACAGTTTGGAAACCAGTCCCATAACTGACACTGACCTTGCAAAGAGAACTGTCTTCCAAAGATCATACTCAGTTGTTGCTTCTGAATATGATAAACAACACTCCATTTTACCCGCAAGAGTTAAAGCCATTCCTAGAAGAAGAGTTAACAGTGGAGATACTGGTAAGTATAAAAAGAAAAGTGAAGATTGGGTGACCTAACTGCTGAAAATGAAAAAGAAAATGGTTTTATTAGCAGACAATTTTTTTTAATTTAATTTTTTAAGGGAAAGTTATAGAATTATTCCTAATTTGTGATAGAAATTCTTTCTATGTGGCACAACTATAAATGTGCCTCCCTAAATTTTCCATCTCAGTTGAAGAGATATCCAGAGATCATTCAGAGATTGTTCAGGAATAAATTGTCTTTTACATTCTTTCTTGTTAAATATCTAAACCGAATATTGCTACCATTATCTCTTCCACTAAACTTCATGGACCAACAGTTCCAATGATATACACATTCACGGTTATTGTCCCGCTCAAATAGAAGCTTATAACTCTTACAGCTACCATCAGTAGCTGATGAGTAGATTACAATTCTGAGTAGATATAAAACTTTAGGGATATGAATAGCTTTTAATGAATAAAAAAAAGTTATTTGGACCATTTGGTATCAACAGCCCAAAACTGGTATTGGGGATTCTACTGCAAGAATAATAAAAGAAACTCAAGAAGAAAAGATAGTATGGTGATGATTTATCACCATATTATTATATTATAAGCAGATGTTTACATATCTTATTATCAGAGATCTTCAAGGAAAGTATTATTGGAAATTGCTTAGCAATCTATAGTTTCATTCAACAAATAATTTTGAGCTCTTATCAAGACACTTTTCATATAAAGCTATCTTTTAGAAAATGATAGTGATAAGATATAGATTTCATTTAGAGAGAATATAAATTAATTAGCTTTTAGAGTGTTTTAGAAAGCATGAACTTTGGATTCAGCCCTAGATTCAAAAACCACCTCTACAACTGAATGACTGTATGACTTTTGTAAGATATTTAATCTTTTTGAGCTTTGGTTTCTTCCTTGGTAAAGTTGAAATCATTATGATTTTTGTCATGGGCCAAAAACAAGCAACAACAACAAAGCCTCTTATAAATATACTAGATATTATTTTTGATGTTATCTTAAATATATGTGTACTGCCTAAGAAAATTAAAATTTTTTTTTAACAGAGGTTGGATCTTCCCTATTGAGACATCCATCTCCTGAACTTTCTCGGCTAATCTCAGCCCACAGCTCTCTTTCTAAAGGAGAACGAAATTTCCAGTGGCCGGTTTTAGCTTTTGTTATACAACATCATGATCTAGAAGGGCTTGAAATAGCAATGAAACAAGCCTTAAGAAAATCTGCTTGTCGAGTTTTTGCTATGGAGGTATGAATACTTTAGTAGAGTTACTGATTTATTGATCATACAGATTATGTGGTGATTCTGTTTCATGTGGTGATCTTACAAATCAGGTGGTGATGCAACTTTTTATCAACAGAAATTGTATCAAATTAAAAGATATTAACCAATAAAAAGTATCAAGGGTTCATATCAAAATTAAACTCTAAAGTTTATGAATATAGATGAATTTAGAATTTCATATTCAAGCACTCTAAAAAAACTTATTTCTGCATTGCTTGATTATTTGAATCCTGATATTATCTTTTTCTAAAAGCTTTTTGTATTTAGAATGTCATTTTATTAGAATGAAATAAAATAACCATGCAAAGAAGTTAAGAAGTAGATCCTTTGAATTATACATTTACCAGTAATAACATTCCTGGCCTCTAGTCTCTGGAAATGGTAGGATTGCTGTATATCACAGCCCTTTATATAGTAAATCTTTATTCTTTATCTTGACTATGATAGATAACCTGCCACTTCATTGTTAAGAATGTTATAAATATATTCAAGTAAAAGGTTGCTGTGTAGAGCTTCAGATATATTCTGTGCTCATCCTAAATGCAAACTGGAAAAAAGTGCTTGAATAAATTTAATATTAAGAAGAATTTTGGAAAGAAAGTAGTTAGAAAAGCTATTTCGGTTTAGTATTTTATAAATATTGTTTTCCCCACTATGTTTTTGAAAAAATTAAGACAAAAATTATTAAGTATTTCAAGTTCAGTGTGCTTGCAGTGACATGAAGATCAGATTGCCTAGTATCTTTTGCAACAGTTAGTCTATGGAGGTAATTTATTTGTGAGCAAGAAAAGCCTTAAATTTTTGAATTGTACAGTTTTTTTTTTATTTTGGACTCCTTTAACCATCATTTATTTAGGCTTTCAACTGGCTTCTGTGTAATGTCATCCAAACCACTTCTCTCCATGATATTTTGTGGCATTTTGTGGCATCACTGACTCCTGCTCCAGTGGAACCAGAGGAAGAAGATGATGAAGAAAATAAAATAAACAAAGAAAATGTGGAACAGGTGAGTGAGAATTTTGTTTTACTTGTCCATATTTTTATAGAAGCTGGGTAGTACTCCTTCAGATAGTACAATAATTTGCATAAAATTGCATCAAATCATTCACAGATCTAACTTGAAAGCCGGGAGGACATTTCAGTGCTATGGACAAAGTATTAACTATATACTTTGTGAAAGTTTTATCTCTAACAGAGATGCTTACAGTCACATCTGGTTTCTCATTAAACACCATGTCATAAAGCAATCAACTAGAAGATATACACTATTACATATATCTATATATATATCTATAATATATGATAGATAAACAGAGCAACATTATGTAGAGCATCAATCTCATTTACAACATTGCTATAAGATACTAGATGGCAAAAATGACACTATTTAGGGACATGAAATTTAGAAGTGCATGTTGGACTGGAAGGGACCTAGATTTTATGGGAGGCAGCCTGTATAATGGAAAAAGCACTGAACTGGGACACAGAAGCCTGAGTTCCAGCCGCATTTCTACCCCTTGTGCAGTTGTAACACTTGTGGGCCTCAATTTCCATTAACTGTAACGTGAAACACTAATGTAGGTGACGTTCAACTTACTCTCAAGCATTCTAAAATTATATAAATGACATTTTATGATTAATTTCCACATATACCAAACACCATTATCATAGTTAATGTCTTTTTCTTTCTCGTTCTCATTCTTTTTCAGAGGTGGGGTTACTTTGTTGCCCAGGCTGGAGAGATGTGATCATAGCTCACTGTAGCCTTGAATTCCTGGGCTCAGGCAACTCTCCCACCTCAGTCTCCCCAGTAACTTGGGACTACAAACATGTGCCCAACTAATTTTTATATTTTTTATAGAAACAGAGTCTTGCTATGTTGCCCAGGGCTCGTCTTGAACTCCTGGCCCCAAGTGATCCTCCCACCTTTGCCTTCCAAAGTGCTGGGATTATAGGCGTGAGCCACCACACTTGGCCTTAGTCAAAATTCTTAAAACTCACAAGGAAACAAGATACCATGAGCAAGAACTAACAAAAACAGCAGCAGAAAATAGACCCTCAATAGTTTTCAGTGTGTACAATTATCTGAGTATACATAGAACAGCTGTGTTTAATATGGTTTTTAAAAAAGGGAAGCTTTAAAATATAAACTTGTAAGAAGAAATATAAAGAATGACAAATTTGAAAAAGAACTAAATAAAACATGTAAAATTATATATTATTATAATTAATGCTTAAAAAATGAAAAACATCAGTTTGAGATTTTACAGCATGTTAATGAAGAAATTGGTTAAATATAAGAAGACTGCAGAAATCATTTAGAATGCAACACAGAAAAACAAATAAATAAAAGGTAAGTTTTTAAGAATAATGCAGGATAAAATAAAGTGTAACCTCTAATTGGCATCTCAGAAGGAGAAGATAGAATGGATGAGAGGCAAGAGTTTGAAGAGTTAATACTTGAGAATTTCCCAGAATCAATGACAGATAACAACCCACTGAGTCAAGAAGCATAGTGCACCCCAAGTAGAATAAATAAAATAGTGGACAAATCATAGTGACTTAAACCACAAAAACAAAGGAAATATTGTAAGCTGCCACAGGGAAAAAGTATATTAGTTTTCAAAGGAGGGGAATGAGAAAAACAGCTTAATTTTCAACAGTAACATTACAAGTGAAAAGACTGATTTTTTTTTAAGACTGTCAATTGTTATTTTCAGTGTGCTAAGAGAATAATTATTTACCCAGTGATGAGTCTTTGAAGAACAAGTACAAAACAAAGACATTTTCATAATAAAAATGGAGAAAGATAGCCACAAATAGAGTGTCACCAAAGGGAATTCTAGTGTACTTTAAGTACAACAGATGATCTTAGATGTAAGATCTAAGAAGCAAGAAGCAATGAAAAGAAAAGAAAATTAAACATATGAGTGCATCTTAAAAACATTGTGTAAAAATGGTGTATTGTGGTAATCTACAAAATGATAAAAGATTAATTCTGGATATGCATATACCTAGTAATATAACCTTAAGAATAGTAAGTAATAATCGACAGACTACAAGGTAAAAATAGAACAGTCTGTAATTACACAATGAGATTGTCAGATGCCTGTAACAGCTTTTTGTTCCTGCATAACAAACCACCCCACAACTCACTGTATTAAAACAGTTGTTTGTTTGCTCACAGCATATGGGTTGGCAATTGAGGTAGGTTCAACTGAGAGGAATGGCTCATTTCCGTTTTAGAAACACAGTGTGCCTCAAGTGGCACTCTCTGAGATCTTACATCCTCCAGATGACTGGCCTGGGTTTGTTCCCATGCCAACAGCATCCAAGAAAGTAAGCCCAGAAGCTACAAAGCCAAAAGGGCCTAGGCTAAACTCACATACCATGCCTCTGCCACTTTCTGTTACCCACTGAAGTTCATAAGGCTGGCCACATTCAAGAACTGGAGAAATAAACTCTACCTCTTGATGGGAAAAACCAAAAAGAATTTGATCATTTTGTGCAGAGTACTACAGTACTCTTAATACTGGATAGGTCAGACAGACACAAGAGTCAGAAGGTAAATTGATTTGAATTGACAGTTTTGATTTAATAGACTATACAAAACACTGCATCCAGTCATTCACAAAGAGAAGCAAAGTGCCTTACAAGTAAGGACACTACCATATATCATGGGCAAAACTAAAGTAACCCCAGCCTAACAAAATTGAATGCCAAGCTTGACAGAATCTAGGTGGCCTGTTATCTCCCTGTAAGAACAAAACTCAACATTCTTTGGAAGATACTTTAAACCAGACCCTGTATGATGCATAATCCATAGACATGCAATGAAGGAGGCAAAAAGTAACCATCTTGTACTTAGCTCTTTGACACAGTTCAAAAAGTTTGATAAGCTTACCTTGGGAGCAGCCTGGAAAAATAAGCACACTCATTCTTTGCTGTGATGTAGTAACTTCTTAGAGAACGGTTTGGCAAGATCTATCAAAATCCACATTAAAAATAATTCAGCAATTTTATTTTTATGAATTTCTTCTTATCACATATGCATATCTGAAACAACAAATATGTAAGTTGACTCATTACAGAATTTTTTTTGTTTTTTAGAGACAGGGTCTCACTCTGTTGCCCAGGCTAGAGTGCACACTGTAGCCTCAAACTCCTGAACTCAAGCAATCTTCCTGCCTTGGCCTCCCTCCTGAGTACCTAAGACTGCAGGCACTTGCCACCATGCCTAGCTAATTTTTTAAAAGTGTTTTTGGACAAATGGGGTCTAACTATGTTGCCCAAGCAGGTCTTGCACTTCCGAGCTCAAGTAGTCCTCCTTCCTCAGTTTCCCAAAGTGCTGAGATCACAGACATGAGCTACTACTGCACTCATCCTTCATTATACAGTTTTTTACAAAAACTAAATATTGAAAATAACCTAAATGACTGTTCTCAAGTGGACTGATGAAGTAAACTGGTATTTTCCTTTATCAGAATACCATGCAGAAGGATAATATATGTTACACACATATCTAATAAGTAATGATCTGAAAGATAAATTCGTATTTGTAAAAAAAAAGAAGAAGAAGAAAGTATAGATCAGTGTTCTTAGAGTGCTACCATTTGTATAAATGAATAATATTTATAGACCTTCCAAGAAATTGATAATGGAAAGTGCCAGTGAGAAGGGCATTCAGGTGGTTGGGATATGGGGACAAGGAGACTTAACTTTTTATGGTATTTTAAAATACCTTTTGAATATTTTATTATGATATATGTTATTACCTACTCAAAATAATAAAATTTTTATTTTATTTTATTTTATTTTTTGAGTTGGGAGACAGAGTCTTACTCTGTCACCTAGGCTGGAGGACATTGAGAGGCACCCACGACTCACCTCAGCCTTGACCTCCTGGGCTTGAGTGATCTTCCCACCTTAGCCTCCTGAGCAGTTGGTAATACAGTCACACACCACCACATGTGACTAACTTTTTGATTTTTGACTAGATATGGTCTTGCTATGTTTCCCAGGCAGGTCTCCTACTTCTGTGCTCAAGCAGTCCTCCCACCTGTACCTCCCAGAGTGTTAGGATTACAGACGTGAGCCACAGTGCCCAGCCTGAAAAGAATAAACTTTTTAAAATGAGAACTCGAATGTGAAATTTGAATCATGGCAGGCATTCTGTAATAGTGTCCGCTTTTGTTATTAAGCAAATCAAGTCTTAGAAACTTTGTGCAGAATTATTGGAAATAACTAAAATAAGTAATCATTGCCTTACTAAGGGCTTTTAATGATCTACTATGATATAACCATGGCATATCTTTCCTTATAAAAGTAAGTGCTTTAGTAGAAATATTTCTTTGAATCACAAAGGAAAAAAGAGATTAGATCAGTGAAGCAAGTTATTCTCACGTACATACCACAGGATAGATTTTGACTGTGGTTTGCTCAAGAGTCCCCAAATGGAGGAAATATGACTGAGGTGTAGATGTGAATTCTAGAAATGTATATCATCTGATTGAGAACTTGTTTAATGGAAAGAAGGCATATTTTTCAAGTTGCTTGATTGGACCCAGAAATGTCAATGTTAAAATCTAAGCAAGACTTTAAAAAAAAAAAAAAAATCATTGAGTGGTAATATTTTCCAAAATCATCAAAAAAAGAAGAAGAAGTCCAGTACTTATTAAAACAAGAAAAAACATGGTAGTTTATAGGCCAGTTCTGACCCTCAGACATTTTTGATTTGCACAGTGTTTAAAAAAAATAACAGCCAGCATTTTAAAATGGAAGTGCTTTACTTCCACCATACAAATTAGCTAATAAATTTGCTGTTACTTTCTGCCTTAGAAAGATACACTAGTGTATGAACACCCTCTCTTAGATATAGTGATCTGGCGAGACCTGGGCCAAAATTCCTGTGTGGTAATGACTGACTTGAGAGAGAGGAGCTCTGTAGTCTGAGTCTGCTTGCAGATGGGCCGCGGCCCCCCTCAAGATGTGCACTGCTCTCCACTGCACTGGACTCCATGGTGTACCCGCTTAGCTTCTGTAGGTGGTGCTCTTGTGACCTCTGCTTTAAAGCATACCTGCTTAGTGCTCTCTGAGGCACCAGTTTTAACCAATCAGTTGATTTCAATCAGTTTATGTAAAATAAGTCTTTCTTTGAGAGAGTGAAGTACTCCGTTTTCTATTATAAATATTATTCTGTAGGTAATGTTTTTAATAGGGCCATTTTTTTAACAGACTGAGGATTTGAATGAGGAACACCTTATTCAAGAGAACCCCTGCTTCTCTTTCCAAGCTGTGGTCCATCTATCTAAAGAGAGGAGCTGTTTCCTCTAATTCACTTAAAAATGCTATATGTGACCAGGCTCAGTGGCTCAGCCTGTAATCCCAGCACTTTGGGTGGCCAGGGCGAGTGGATTGCCTGAGCCCGCAGGTTCGAGACCAGCCTGGGCAACTTGGTGAGACCTCGTCTCTACAATAAATTTAAAAATTAGCTTGGCATGGTAGCACGCGTCTGTAGTTCTGGTTACTTAGAAGGCTGAGGCAGAAGGGTTGCCAGAGCCCAGCAGGTCGATGCTGGGGTGGCCATGAGTGTGCCACTGCTATATGTAGTAGTGGTGACCCCAACTTCCAAAGACATCTTTTTAAAAATATATAAATATACACACAAAACATACCCTCAAATATGCTTATGTACACATGTACATGTATATTCACATGTATGCACATACTGTACATGTGTACACACACAGATTTACCCTACCAGTAGATTTGTGAGTACACTGGAGTTGATATATGTATATGGTATTCATTTGCTTCCTAATTTTATTTTTGAGTAGGCTTATCACTTTTTCTCTAAAAATCATGCAAATATAACTAACTTTACTTACTATACGTTCTGAATATGGTTTGGTTTTGTTGTTTACATTTCTGCTACACAGGTATCTTTAAAGTGTACGTAATACCTTTAATTATATGTGATATCCTTTTGTGAGGAAAGTTCCTTCCAGCACACACACTGATAAATTTGCTTTCTGTTTCTTAGGAGAAGGATACAAGAGTATGTGAACATCCACTCTCAGACATCGTCATTGCAGGGGAAGCCGCTCATCCTTTACCACACACGTTTCACCGCTTACTTCAGACCATCTCTGACCTTATGATGTCACTCCCCAGTGGCAGTTCATTACAGCAAATGGCTCTGAGGTAATTTTGTATCGAAGTATTCCAGGTACACTGGAGAAGAGACTTTATGGAGTATACAAAGTATGAAATGCTTAAAAAACCCCTTTAAATAGTAAGATAGAATCCCTACATTGTATAAATGGTGCTTCCCTTCCTACTGTCAGAATTTAGAGTTGTCCTTCCTCTTGGCTCACATCTATTTGCCCTGTAAAATGTGGATAATATACCTCTTAGTACTTTAAGGGTCTCCCTCACTTTCTCCTCCCTCCTACCTCAGATCTTTTAAATGTCCCAAAAAGAGGGAAAATGAAATTTCAAAAGCAAAAACCGAAATAGCGTCTTGACTTGAAAAGAGTCTTAAGAACAATAGAGCCTAGTTAGAGCCAATCCTAAAACTACCTTAAGGAGCATCACATAATTTTAAGTTGTAATCTGTTAAAAATTTAGCATTGTGAATCTTTTTTTTTCTTATTTAATTACATTTATTGTCTTGCGAATGTTGAACCAGCAGCATTGTGAATCTTGATATTTGATTCACATATTGGACTACAGATATAAATAAATTCTTCATTGATTTATATAAGGAATGGGTTCATGGGATGATTATATTTTCCATATTCCTAATGGTAAGAACAGTGAAAGGGAAATTATATTTTTTTGTTTTCTTCAAGGTTTTTGAAGTACAAGATATATTATATCCTGACAAATTAGTATGGAATTATAAGACTAATAAATTTGAGAGGCTGTTATATTTGGTGTAACACTTGTCTGCACAACAGATTTCATTACCTTTTTTGTGTCCATAACTTTGATCTTCATGTGTCTAATTTTTCTATATTTAAAATGGGTGAACTTTCCTTAGAACTTACATTGCTCCAAAGAAATTATTTTTATTTCTCTAAACAAAAACAAAAAACAGTAGCAATGATTTTGTTCCCTGAATTTTTCAAGTTTCTGTATTTTACAAGAGCATTAAGATTTCTTGAGATATTAGCTACAGAGTGCTCTTCCAGGAGTTCCTTAGATATTCCTTAGATATTCCTTAGATATTCCTTAGATGTTCCTTAGATATTCCTTAGATATTTCGTATGTCGCTTACATATTGCCTTTTTAGATGCTGGAGTCTGAAATTCAAGCAATCTGATCACCAATTCCTTCATCAGAGCAACGTCTTTCATCACATTAACAATATTTTATCAAAATCAGACGATGGTGATAGTGAAGAGAGTTTTAGCATCAGTATTCAGTCTGGCTTTGAAGCAATGAGTCAGGTCAGTCATTTAATAGTTAATGTCCTGGTTGTCTTGTCAGTTAATAGTCAACAATGTATTAGAGGAGGAACTATAAGTTACTCATAAACAGTTTGATTCTGTTTAACGTTATGTTGTGTCTCGTGTGTTTGTTTTATCATATGTGAGACTGCCCTTTGAGTATTATAAGTACTTATATTTGTTTCTGATAGGAATTATGCATAGTAATGTGTTTAAAGGACTTAACCAGCATTGTTGACATAAAAACTTCAAGCCGACCTGCTATGATTGGCAGTTTGACAGATGGCTCCACAGAAACCTTTTGGGAATCAGGAGATGAAGATAAAAACAAAACTAAGAGCATCACCATCAACTGTGTGAAAGGAATCAATGCCCGCTATGTATCTGTTCACGTGGACAATTCCCGCGATCTTGGGGTAACAAAGGAAACTTAATTTATTGCTCATTAGTTCTTTTTAGACCTTTAGGATTCATGCACTCTCATTTTGAATTTAACAAAAAGATTTATCACCTGGGAACTTCGCCAGACATCATTCTTATATTCTCCAAATAAATCTTGAATCTAAAAACAGGTTAATATGATTGGGAACACTATGGAATACCAATTCTGAAAAGAGTTCTCTTTATAAATATATACCATGGCCACAGCTAGACAAAACAAAAGTCTGTATAATTTTCTTCTTCTATGCTCTTATTTAAGCTTTTCCCTTGGCCTGGAAATCTTCCCCTTAAACTCTGCTTATCAGATTTCCTCAAGGTCATTGAGACTTAGCAGATAAATTTTCTCTTAGTAACTCCTCTATAAAAATCACTTTCACTGCACTGGGTTCTTTTTCATATTACTCAGATGACACTTAATATACTTTAACTTGCAATTGAAAAACTTCTGGACTAACCCAAATAATTGTAGTTTATTTTCTACCTAACCTAGACTGTCTACATGTCTCAACTGAATTAAGTACTCTTTTATAAAAGGCACTATCAAAGGAAGAGGAGTCCTATTTATTTGAGTGTTAAGAACCACGCAAGAAATAGCACCAGCTGCCAAACTGCCTTTCTTCTGCCCTCATTCCTGGAGAAAGATACTTAGCATTTTTTAACTCAGACCAATGTGGCTTGCTAGCAGATAGCATTGGTGCATCCCCTTGAAACATTGTCTAGCTGCCCTGTGCCATTTGCATATTTCCTTTCTCAGGAAGAGCCAAACTGGTGGAACTAGGTCTCAGAGAGCCTAAATATAAAGCCAACTGCAAGTCCAGTCTGCAATCAGAGCGTTCCATGTAATCCACAGCAACCCTCAACTTCTGTACATCAGTGCAGGTTCAGTTCTTCCCTGGTGTTGAATAAGAAAAAGGAACTTAGCTAATATATTATCAGCTTATTACCATTTCAGGCTCAATCATTTCAATTTGTACAACTACTCTTTTTTTTTCTTTTGAAGATAGGATCTTGCTCTGTTACCCAGGCTAGAGTGCATAGCTCTCTGTAGCCTCGAATTCCTCAATCCTCTTACCTCAGCCTCCTAAGTAGCTGAGACTACAAGGGCATGTCACCACACCCGACTAATTTTTAAACTTTTGTAGAGATGGGAAGGGTCTTACCATGTTGCCCAGACTAATCTTGTACTTTTAGGCTCCAGCAATCCTCCTGCCTCAGCCTCGCAGAGTGCTGGGATTGGATTACAGGCATGAGCCACTGCCCCTGACAACAACTACTTTACCTTACTAGAAAGTCAAGTGAAATAAATAGAAACATTTTTTCTGACCAGAACTCACTGCTCCGTACAAAGTTGTCTTTGACTCATGGTACATTTTAAGTCAGGACATACTTTCCCTCAGAACAGTAATTACAATCAATTTGACATTTTTGTCTTTTCCAAGAGAGAGTTATAACAATATTCATTTTTTTAAAACTCAGTGTATAAGCTGACATATACTTTCCCTTTTAAAGATTTCCTCTGATACTGGTTGAGCATCCCAAATCCAAAATTCTAAATCCGTAATCTCAAAAATGTAAAACTTTTCAGCACCAACATGATGTTCAGTGAAACATTTCAGAGTTCAGATTTTTGGATTTGGGATGCTCAGCCAGTAAGAATAATGCGAGTACAGTATTCTAAAATTCTGAAAAATCTGAAATCCAAAATACTCTAGTCCCAAGCATTTCAGATAGATAAGGTATCCCCTTCCTCTCTCCCTCTTCCCCTCCCTCTCTCCCTCCCTCCCTCCCTCCTTCCCTCTCTCCCCCTCTCTCCTCCATATATATGGAGAAATATATATATACATATATATATATGTGCATGGATTTGAATTGCATCAGTCTATAGAACTCATAATAGCACTCCAAGGAATTAATATATTCTTTGATGTGCTTTGCATAAAACTTACTCAACCTTAAGATTTTTGACACTACCAGCATGCTTCTTTTTCAGTTGAACTTCTACTGTTTGACATTTATTTTGTGTTAATGTTGCTTTCCCTAGTTTGGCAAGTATCTTGGGAGACAGGACCCCTTGTTTTCATGTATTCTGCTCCATGTCTGTAAGACAATCTGAATACATTTGCTACTTTCCTTCTTTCTACGTCCAAAAGTAATTGAAAGACAGATATAAGTGACAAGCAGAGTTGTTAAAAAGGCTTCATGCAGCCAGGTGCGGTGGCTCACACTTGTAATCCCAGCGTTTGGGAGGCGGCACTGAGAGGATTGCCTGATCTCAGGGTTTGAGACCAACCTGAGCAACATGGCGAGACCTCATCTCTCCAATAAATCAAAAAATTAGCCAGGCATGGTGGCACGTGCCTGTGGTTCCAACTACTTGGAAGTCTGAGGCAGAAGGATCACCTGAACCCAGCGGGTCGAGGTTGTGGTGTCCAGGAGCATGCCACTACACTCCAGCTTGGGAGACAGTGAGACTCCAACTTTAAAAAAAAAAAGACTTCATGCAGATAGAGATAAAATTTGAATATTTAGACTTTGGCATTGTAGCAATTGTGTTTTAGTTGGACAGATGGGCTAGTGTCAACTAGGAAGGATCCTAAAAGAAAGGCAGAAGAGTTGATGTGGTATTTGGTAGTTACAAGGTTGTAAATTCTGAAGCAGGAATATGACATAATAATTGTGAATTGTTTATTTTAGAATAAAGTTACCTCAATGACCTTCTTAACTGGCAAAGCAGTAGAAGATTTGTGCAGAATAAAGCAGGTAAGTGAAATTTTGTCACTAAATGTTTTGCTACTTTGGGAGAAATTTCTTCTTCTCAGCCTCTGCTGTTGAGCTCCAATTTAGCACACTACCAAAGTATTACAGGAAATCATCAATTTATAAAACAATAAATTGACAAATGGTACAACATAGGAACAGTAACAACATCCTACCCATTATACCCTAAATACTTCTATACCTACAGTCTCCCATTCCCCACTCCTCTACAAAGACTCAAAGGGCCTTAAAAATTTATCACAAGCCGGGCTCGGTGGCTCAACCTGTAATCCCACGCCTTTGGGAGGCTGAGGTGAGTGAATTGTCTGAGCCCGCGGGTTCGAGACACGCCTGGGCGGTGAGACCTCATCTCTACAATAAATCAAAAAATCAGCCGGGCATGGTAGCACATGCCTGTAATTCCGGCTACTTGGAAGGCTGAGGCGGAAGGATTGCCGGAGCCCAGCAGGTTGAGGCTGTGGTGGCCGGGAGCGGCCACTGTACTCCAGTCTGGGCGACAGAGTGAGACTTCAACTCAAAAAAAAAAAAATTTATCACAAATTTCATTCACACTTAATACCATAATTCACCTATGCCTTGGGATAGAATAGACTGTTGTCTTCTAGCTTGAAAAATCTATCACTTGTAACTGCAGCTATATCCAAATTGCAAGTCAGTTTACAAACCATCTCTAGAAACAAGTTCTATTTGGGCACATGTCTGAGGTTGCTTGCAAGCGCTCTTACTTGCTTTAGTGAAACTTTGTCAAAACTGTTTCTTTGTGGCTACTTTATCTCACAAAAGTTGACCAGTTATTTGTTCTCAACTCATATTAAAAGAATGAATTGACATTTTTGGACTAGACAAATAATAAATTTTATTTAAATTGTTAAAGAATTTGGGAAAATAATCCTCTTCAAGATGAGATAGTTTTTGCTTATACTTAATGCCCCTTTTAGAAAACTGACATTTTCAATTACAATATCAACTTAAATGTCAATAAATGATGTAGAAGTCTCCAGATCATTTCTTGGCTATCAAATGCCCTAAGAACACTTCATTTTATCAAGGGAACAATGTCAAAAATCATTTCATAGAATATAGACAGTTAATCTTTGAGGAAAAAAAAGTAATTCTTGATGAAATTTAGTGAAATAAGGAATCACAAGTGTGAAGTGACATATATACTTTTCTTCAAAAGTAAAACATCTAAGTAACTGTACATTATAAATATAATGATGTGTGCAAATGAGGTTGCACAAAAAACCTCATATCTGATCTTGTGATGTTTCTGTTTCCACTTCGTATAGGTAAAGTACAGTCATGTAAATTGTCTGTGATCATTTCATTTATATAATTTGTGCTGAGAAGCCATATAGTGGTTAAACCTGGATTTTAATTCTCCATCACTTACTGAGAGTTCCTCAACCTGTGTTAACCTAAGTTTCTTCATCTGTGTAGTAGCCACTAGAGATAATATTACTTATCCTTGTTGGGTTGAAATAAGATCATCAGCATGAAATAACCAGATAACCCTTACTCTCTGGACAATTACTTGTTATTTAAGCTTGCTATTATTAATACCAAGTTAGGATGGTGATAAAAGTGATTCAGCTGTATCAGGTTCCTGTCCCTTTTCTGTTTCACCAGGTTGATCTGGATTCCAGGCACATTGGTTGGGTAACAAGTGAACTTCCAGGAGGGGATAACCACATCATCAAAATTGAATTAAAGGGCCCAGAAAATACACTAAGAGTTCGACAGGTCAAAGTCCTGGGATGGAAAGATGGTGAAAGCACAAAAATTGCTGGCCAAATTTCAGCCAGTGTGGCCCAGCAAAGGAACTGTGAAGCTGAGACTCTGCGTGTGTTCAGACTTATTACATCTCAAGTGAGTGTCCTTCCTACATATTCTAGTGCAGGATAAATTGACATAATATATTGCAAGGATGTAGCAAAGTATTTTGTAAAACTTTTTAGAGATTTCTGACTATAACTGTGGTTTCTTTTTGCTTCTCATAGCCCCAAATATCTGTTTCGTGTTGCAATCGTAATTCAAAAAAGTAGTGTTGTATGTAGCAAGAATAACATACTATTAAACTTGCAGATTCAGCTAATGAATCCTCTAGCTTTCCAGTGGTAATCCCTGTCATTAATTCCTTCTCACATACCTATCTTCTTCATCAGGTCTTCGGAAAACTCATCTCTGGAGATGCTGAACCTACACCGGAACAAGAGGAAAAAGCCCTCTTGTCATCACCTGAAGGAGAGGAAAAAGTATACAATGTATTTACTTGTATTTTAAAGATATTTATTTCTTTTTCATTTTCTCACTTTTGTTCAGTGAAATAATTCATGTATTGCTATATATTTTAATGGATGTGTGATAATAGTTTATATGAAGTTTATATTTTTTAATCGGAAAGTAGATAGAGGAACTAGCCAAAAGAAATTCATTGTATATTCTAGCTACCATTTTAAATAACAGAAAATTTTGCACTATACTTTGGGCTTTTGTATTCAGCCATGAGCATTCATAAAATTAGCAATAATTGTCTGTGCAATGTCCCATCATTTATCTTCTCTTCCTTCATTTTACCTGTCCTTCATGGTCCACCTCAAAAATACCGTCTTCTTCATGAACCTTCTTTATGATTTCTCCAAAGAGTAGTTTTCCCTCTGTTAAAGTTCATAATAATCTATATGTGTCACTTTTCTTCACATAATTTTATCTCTTCTACTCTTTTTCAGAAACACATGTCTGATTTGTCTTTGTGTCCATTGTGGTATAATCACACACATATTTGGTAAATTCTTACTGGAATAACTACTCCAATTATACTGTTCTTGAAATTTCTTCTAAAATACAATTGCTTTACTTGTTTGGTCCTATTAAAACACTACCTAAGAAGAAGACTTCATCCATTCCCAAAAAGAGAAGTCAACCTTGACTAGTCTCAATATTGTAGTGTCTTAACTATCACAAATAATCACGTTGGAAGCCCTTTGACAGATAAAGTTCAAGGATTTATCCAGTCTAGCCCTGTGCCTTCTAATACAATAGTATCTAAATCATCACCTTTTTTTTGTTTGTTTTGAGTTCTGTGAAAAATATATTTCATAAACCCTGGTAGTTCCTTTCAGTATCTCTGGGAGATATCATTTGAATGAGCACATGACAATGTAACTACTCATAAAATCAATTGAATTTTAGTAAAAGACAATTCTGTGCAAAAATCTGAGAATGCCAGGTCCTCAGAAAGACGTGTTCTGTTCTTGGATATGAACCCTCACCTCCACCTTCCTGAAAAGAAATCCGCAAGAATACAATATAGTATATAAGTGAATTCTTAAATGTGTAAAAAAAAATTGAACATGGCGTAGGAGTTCATATAGTATGTCGAGATTATTGTGTCCTAGAGTGATCAGAGAAGTCTTTCTGGGGTATGTTGGAGTTAAGTTAGATCTGAAAGAGAGGGAATGGATAAGTGTTAGATTTATAGAGAGGGTGGGAGCAAGGACTCATTGGAAAGGCTGGCCTAACAGTATGAGAGTATATGTTGATGAGTTAAAGTTGAAAGGGAAAAGATATGCTAGCCATTGGATGCTTGTGGGATAAAAGAAAGTGGCAATTAAGAGAATCATTTTTTAAAGTCAGATTATTGAAGTATAATTTACATACCAAAAATTCCTCCTTTTGAACTGTATTGTTTATATGAGTTTTTACTCATCTATACACTAGTGAAGTCATCACACTCAAGTTTTAAAATACATGACTCCCAGAATCTCCCTCATTTTCCTTTGCAGACAGTCCCCCCACCTCTCCCTTAAAACCGGACAACCAGTAAACCAGTAAAATAGTTACCTTTTCCTGGGTATCATTAAATGGAACCACACGGAGTACAGCCTTTTTGTCTTGCTTCTTTTACAGTTAGTGTAATGCTTTTGAGATTCATCCATGTTGTGGCCTGTATCTGTGGTTCGTTCTTTGGATTTCTGAGAAGTATCCCATTATGGATTTACCATAATT
Organism: Carlito syrichta; assembly: GCF_000164805.1. Taxonomy (NCBI): domain Eukaryota; kingdom Metazoa; phylum Chordata; class Mammalia; order Primates; family Tarsiidae; genus Carlito; species Carlito syrichta. The sequence continues at coordinate 155,583 of NW_007231807.1, read as the reverse complement.
TGCTTATTCTTCCACTTTTTGATGGCTATTTGGGTTGTTTCCTCTATTTGACTATTATTAATAAAGCTGCTGTGAACATTTGCATACATTAGCAACTTCTTTACCAAATATGTGTTTTCAAATATTTTCTCCCAGTCGATTTCTTTTCTTTCAGAGAGAAGTTTCCAATTTTGATGAAGTCCAGTTTGGGTTTTTTTTTTTTTTACATGATTCATGATTTTTGTGTTTTGCGTCAAACCCAAGATTACAAAGATTTTCTTCTCTTTTAGAAATGTTATAATTTAGCAGGCACAGTGGCTCATGCCTGTAATCCCAGCACATTGGGAGACAGAGGTGAGAGGATTACCTGAGTCCTGTGGTTAGAGACCAGCCTGGGCAGCTTGGTGAGACCTCATCTCTACAATAAATCAAAAACTTAGCTGGGCATGGTGACTTACACCTGTGGTTTCAGCTACTTTGAAGGCTGAAGTGAAAGGATCACCTGAGCCCAGCAGGTCAAGGATGCAGTGGCCGTGAGTATGCCACTGCATTCCAGCCTGGGCAACAGAGTGAGACTCTGACTAAAAGAAAAAGAAGAAAAAAAAAAAAGAAATGTGATAATGTGCCAGGCTCGGTGGCTCAGTCTGTAATCCCACGCTTTGGGAGGCTGAGGTGAGTGGATTGCCTGAGCCCACGGATTCGAGACCCGCCTGGGCAACTTGGCAAGACCTCATCTCTACAATAAATTTTTTAAAAAGTCAGCCAGCCATGGTAGCGCGTACCTATAATTCCGGCTACTCAGAAGACTGAGGCGGAAGGATCGCCGAAGCCAGTGGGTCGAGGCTGCAATGGCCAGGAGTGACCACTGCACTCCAGTCTGAGTGACAGAGTGAGACTCCAACTCAAAAAAAAAAAAAGAAATGTGATAATGTTAATTCTTTTGTTTGGAACTATATTCATTTTAAGTTAATTTTTATGTACAATGAGGTTAGGATTGAGTTTCATATTTTTGTACATGGATGTTATAGTACCATTTGTTAAAGACTACCCTTTTCTATTAATTCACCATAAATGCATAGGTTTATTTTTGGACTTTTCTGCTCCATTGATCCATATGTGTATTCTAATACCAACATCAAACTGTCTTTGTCTTTTACTGTAGCTTTGATAGCAGGTTACAACTTTGTTCTTTTTCAAAGTTATTTTGCTATTCTAGATCATTTACATTTTCATATAAATCTTAAAATCAGCATATCAATTTCTTTTTTTAAAAAAAAAACCCTGCTAGAATGTTTATTGGGATTGCACCAAATTGATAAATTAGAATTGACATCTCAATAATGTTGAGTCTTCCTCTCTATGAACATGATATATCTCTTTGTTTATGTAGGTCTTCTTTAATTTCTTTCATGGATAGAAGGCTATTATAAATGGCATTTTTATTTCACTTTCCAATTGACCAATTCTAGTACCAAAAAAATTGAATTTGTGTATTGAACTTCTATCCTGGAATCTTAAATGCACTGATAAGTTTTAGAAGCTTTTTGTAGATTTTTTAGTAGCTTTTTGTAGAAATCTCTGGGATTTTCTTCATAGATAGTCATGTTCTATGCCAAAAAAAGCTGGTTTTACTTTTTCCTTTACAGTCGATATACTTTAAATTTCTTTTCTTGTGTTATTATGGACATTTATTTGTACCCCGAGACTTTGCCAAAGTCCTTTATCAATGCAAGCAGTTTTTTACAGATTCTCTTGGATTTTCGAGGTATAGGATCATATCATCAACAAAGAAGGATAACTTGACTTCCTCTTTTCCTATTTGGAAACTACTGATTTCCTTCTCTCATTTAATTGCTCTAGCTAGGACTTTCAGTGTGTTGGACAAGAGAGGTGAGAGTGGGCAGCCTTGTCTTGTTCCAGTTTTCAGGGGAAATATTTCTAGTTTCTATCTGTTTAGCAACATGCGGGCTGTGGGTTTATCGTAGATGGCACTTACTATTTTTAGGTATGTTCCTTCTATACCTAGGTGTTTGAGGGTTTTTATCAAGAAGGGATGCTGAATTTTATCAAAAGCTTTTTCTGCATCTAACAATATAATCCTGTGGTTCTTGTTTTTACATCTGTTTATGTATTTAATTACCTTTATGGTCTTGCAGCTGTTGAACCAGCCCTGCATCCATGAATCCTACTTGGTCATGGTGGATGATTTTTGAGATGTGTCGTTAGAGCCGATTTGCTAGATTCTTATTGAGAATTTTTGCATCTGTATTCATTAGGAATATTGGCCTGTAGTTCTCTTTTTTTGTTGGATCTTTACTCAGTTTGGGTATCAGTGTGATGTTAACTTCGTAAAATTATTTAGGGAGAATTCCATCTTTCTCACTTGCCTGGTATACTTTCAGTAGGACTGGTATCAGCTCCTCCTTGTACATTTTGTAGAATTCTCCTGGAAACCATCTGGTCCAGGGCTTTTTTTTTTTTTTGGTAGTTTTCTTATGACAGAGTCAATTTCCTGGGTTGTTATTGGTCTTTTTAGAATCTCAATGTCTTCGTGTTTTAACCCTGGGAGGTTGTGTGATGTTATAAAGTTCTCCATTTCATTTAGGTTATTAAGTTTGTTTCTATACAGGTGTGCGTAGTAATCTCTGATAATCTTTTGAATTTCTTCTGAGTCAGTTGTAATTTTATCTTTTCTATTTCTGAATATGTTTATTTGGGCTTTTTCTATCTTTTTCATGGTCATTCTGGCTAGGAGCCCATCAATCTTGTTAATTCTTTCCAAGAACCAGCTTTTTGTTTTGTTGATTTTTTTTCTTTGATATTTTTGTCTTCTATGTTCCATATTTGGGCATTTACTTTGGTGATCTGGATTCTTCTACTAAAGTTAGGGTTTTGTTGGTTGTGTCTTTCCAACTCCCTTAGGTGATGTATTAGGCTGTTAACCTTTGATTTTTTCTATTTTCTTGATGTGTATTTGTAGAGATATAAAGTCCCCTCTTAGAACTGATTTCATAGCGTCCCAGAGGTTTTGATAAGATGTTTCTTCATTTTCATTTGTTTCCAGCAATCTTTTAATTTCTGTTTTGATTTTGATGTTGACCCAGTAGTTGTTCAGCATCATGCTATTTAGTATTCATGTTTTTGTGGGTTTGGGGAAATTCTGTTGGTGTTGATACTTATTGTTATTCTACTGTGGTCTGAGAAGGTGCATGGCAATAGTTCAACATTATGGAATTTCTTTATGCTTGATTTATGGCTGAGGATATGATCAATCTTGGAGTACATTCCATGTAGTGTTGAGTTGAATGTATATTCTGTAGTTGTTGGGTAGAATATTCTGTAGGTATCTATTACGTTCATTTGATCGAGTGTCAAGTTGAGGTTCTGGATCTCTTTGTTGATTTTTTTGCCTCAATGATCTATCTAGGGTTGTTATTGGGGCATTATTTCAGTTTACTTAGTAGTTGCTTTATAAATGCTGGTGCTCCTGTGTGGGGTGCATATATGTTTAGGATGGATATTTTTTGTTGATGGATTGAACCTTTTATCATTATGTAGTATCTTTTTGCTTCTTTTTTAATTTTTGATAATGTACAGATTGTTTTGTCTGATGTTAAGATCGCAACTCCTGCCTTCTTTTGTGATCCATTTGTCTGGAAACTTGTTTTACATCCTTTGACTTTGAGTCTGTGTACATGGTGAGATGAGTTTCCTGGATGCAGCAAATAATTGGGCCACGGTTTTACATCCACTTTGCCATTCTGTGTCTTTTCTTTGGTGCATTTAGTGCATTCACATTCAGGCTGATTATTGAAATGTGTTCGTTTATCCCCATCCTGAGGTTCATATAAAGTTTTTTCTTTGTTTTCTTTTATCTTTGGGGATGATGTATGTTTGTGTTTTCAAGTTTGCTGTCGTGATATATTCTCTGTTGATTCTGTGTTCTGCTGTTCTCTTGGGAGGTGTGTGGTCAATCTTTTTCTTCTGTCTTCTGTGCTTAATACCTTTTTAAGCATCTCCTATAGAGCTGGTCTGGAAGCTGCATAATCTCTTAGGGATTGGATGTCTGGGAAGGATTTTATTTATTTATTTATTTATTTAGTTGGAGTCTTACTCTGTCACCCAGACTGGAGTGCAGTGGCCGCTCCCGGCCACCACAGCTTTGACCTGCTGGGCTCCGGCGATCCTTCCGCCTCAGCCTTCCGAGTAGCCGGAATTACAGGCATGCGCTACCACGCCCGGCTGATTTTTTTTTATTTATTGTAGAGATGAGGTCTCGCTGCCCAAGCGGGTCTCGAACCCATGGGCTTAGGCAATCCACTCACCTCAGCCTCCCAAAGGCGCGGGATTACAAGCTGAGCCACCAAGCTCGGTTTGGGAAGGATTTTAATTCTCCATCACTGATGAAGCTGAGTTTGACTGGGTAGGAAATTCTTGGTTGAAATTGTTTATATTTGAGGACTTTGAATATAGGGCTCCAGTTCCTTCTTGCTTGTAGTGTTTCTGCCCATAGTTCTGCTGTATTCTGATTGGTTTTCTCTGGTAGGTAGTCTGACCTTTCCCTCTTGCTGCCTGTAGGATTTTTTCTTTTGTGCCTACTTTGTGAAGGCGAATTACTCTGTGTCTAGGGGTTGGTCTTCTCATTTGATGTCTTGCAAATGGTTCTCTGTATCTCTTGATGTCTTGCAAGTGGTTCTCTGTATCTCTTGATGTCTTGCAAGTGGTTCTCTGTATCTCTGTATCTCTGGTGAGATGGGGAAAGTTTTCTTGGATTACCTCGTGGAATACTTGCTCCAGGGTGTTCTCCATTTCCCTTCCTCTGGGATACCAATCTGGCATAGGTTTGGCCTCTTGACATAATTGTACATCTCTTATAGGCTTTTTCCTTTCTTTCTGAATTTTCTTTCTATGTTTTTTACAGATTGGGTTAATTCCATATTCTAGTCTTCAAGTTCTGAGATTCTTTCTTCTGCTTGATTATTCTGTTTTCCATGCTTGTCATCTTATTTATTTCCTGGATGAAATTTTTTATGGCCAAAGTCTCTGTCTTTCAGTGTTGTGTCTTGTCTTTCTTTAGTCTTATGCACTCTTTCCATGCATTCCCTAATCTGTGTCATATTCTGGGGTCAATCATTGGTGACTTCCATTGTTTGAACTCTGAAGTCTAATTTTTCAGGCATTTTCTTTTTTTTTATACTGGAAATTACGTATGGTCTTCTGTTAGGTTTTCCTCATTTGTGACAGATCTCTCTCTCTTTTATCTTTAGTTTCATTATTCATTGGCAGTGGGAGAGGCTTTCATTTCTGATATTTGCTCAGCCCTCTGTTCTTCCCGGATCAGGGCTCTGGATTTGTTCTATTTTTGTAACAGGACACTGATGTCCTTAGAGCTCTTCCTCGTTTCTTTTCTGGCCACACCCTTTGTCCCGTGGCTGAATCAGGGTAGGAGGTGGGGCGCTGGAGACTCAGCACTTGTCCCTCCATAGTTTGTGCTTTCAGGATATTCCCTCTGGGTCACAATCAACCCCTGAGTAGTTGATCCACCAGTCACAGAGATCAAGTCTGTTGCTCCATTATGAGCAAGCCGGAGCACTTTTCTGCCCCCTTTTCAAGATGGTGGCAGGGTATTCTTTTGCCTTCTTCAGTGGGGCTCTGCCTCTGGGCTTCTTCCACAGCCCTCGCTTCCAGTGTCTGGCCAGGTGGTGAAGTGGTGAAGCAGAACCTGGATCCAGCTGTCTCTCCTGCTGCAGTGGTGGAGCAGAGCCTGGAGTCAGTAGTGTCTTCCTGTAGCTTCTTCCCAGGAATACTTTTGTAAGTTAAAAAAAAAAAATGACGTTCAGCTTCTGCGACCTGGGAAGCACTAGGCACTAAGCAGAGCAGCTGCAATACCAGCTGCTTCACCAGGAGAGCCCTGGCCACTTGCTCACGAGCCACCACTTAATCAGTCTCTCCCAACAGCTTCTTCCTAGGAAGGGTTTTGTTGATTTAAAAAAGAAGAAAAAAATGACACTCAGCTTTTGCATCCCAGGAATTTCTAGGGTCCAAACTGAGCAGCTGCAGCACCAGCTTCTTCACCAGGAGATCCCTGGTCACTTGCTCCTGAACCCTTAGTCAGCTGTCACATGCCCACTTACTCACCGACACATACACAAAATTTTCCATACACTCACTCACACTGGGAGTTGCATAGTCTGACTGGCTCCGCCACCATCTTCCTCCAGCTTCTCGTGTTATTGTGTTATTGCTCTGGTTCAGTTCTTAAATATCATGTTGAGTAGAAGTAGTAAGAACAGATAGCTTTGCCTTGTTTTGGATTTTAAAAAGAAAACATTCATGCTTCTACTGTTAAATGTGATATTAACTAAATATTTTTTTGAATTATTTTAATGAGATTAAGGATGTTTCCTTCTATTCCTAGTTTGCTGACAATCAGAATGGATATGCTTATATATATGTCCTATATGTCCCTTTTTTCATTTTATTTTATTCAGTAAAATAATCCATACTTGGCTATATATTTTCATTGATATGTGATATTACCTTATATGCAGTTTATTTTTCTTACTTTAATAAAAAAAGATGAAATAAATGGAATGATAGCTACATAATATAGTGCTGTTTTGAGAATGATAAAATGCTCTAAAATTGGTTGTCGTGATAGTTGTGAATATCTGTGAATATACTAAAAACCTTGAATTGTACACTTTAAATAAGTATACAGTATGGTATGTGAACTATATCTCAGTAAAGTTATTTTTAAAAAGCTTAAATAAATGAAAAAAGTAAACAAAAATAGGATGAAAGAACTATCTAAAAGAGAATCATGTATAATCTGCCTAGTATTTAAACAGCAACAAAAAGGCTCTATTCTACAAATTTACTGTCTTTAATAGACGCAGAACTATTTCAGTTATTTGTTTCTTCTAGAGTGAGCGTTGATAGTTCTGACATTCAAGAAATTTGACCATTTTATCTAAGTTGCAGAATTTATTATAATATACTTTTATTTTCCTTTTAATATCTGTAGAAGCTGTATTGATTTCTCTCCTTTTATTCCTTATGTTGATAATTTGTGTCTTCTATTTTTTTAGCTCTTTGGGTAAGGTTCATCAAGTTGATATTTTCAAAGAACCACCTTTTTGTTTTATTGGTTTTCCTCAATTTTTTGTTTATTTTAATTGTTTCAGGTCATGTGTTCATTTGTTTCCATCTGTTTGCTTTACATTTGAGTTGTTCCTTTTTTTTTCTGGTTTTTAAATGTGTAAGATTAGATCCTAGACTTGAGATCTTTCTTTTCTCATGTAAGTACTTACTGCTGTTATTTTCTTCAATGCACTGTTTTAGCTGTATCACAAATTTTGGTGTATTGTATTTACATTTTCATTCAGTTCAAAATATTTTTTATTCCTATTGCAATTTCTTCTTTGACCTCTGAGTAATTAAAAGCATCTTATTTAATTTCCATATATTTAGGGATTTTCCTGGTAAGGTAATATTCTGTTATTAATTTCCAGTTTAATTCCGTCATGATCGAGCAATATGCTTTGGGTAGTTTCAGTTCTTTTAACATTATGAAGATTTGGATTCTGGCTTTTAATAACTCTGCTGTTGTTCTGCGAGGTGTTCCATAACTATCAGTTAGTTCAAAATGGCTTACAATGGTATTTGAGTCTTCAAGAGCCTTACTGGTTTTTTGCTCATTTGTTTGTTTTGGAGAAGTTTTGGAGTGTCTAACTATCTGGAGTTTTCTGGAATTCAGTTTGTCTGGTGGCTGATTTCAATTCTGCTGGGCTCTAAAACAGTTATGACCTTGTAGATTATCAGCTTTTTTCCTCATTGTTAGGGTGAGAGGGACATTCTCTTGTGGCTCTCTATCCTAAGAAATGTGAAACCAAGAACCATTTTTTATTCTTAAACAAAAGAGTGACTTGCCTCAGTTTTCTTAATGTAAAATAGAACATTAGAGTTTGCCTTATAGGATTGTGTGTGTGTGTGTGTGTGTGTGTTTGTGTGTGTGTATCTGTCACTTAGAAGAGTGCCATGTACATAATAAGTACCGTAAAACTTTATTTTTCTTGTTATGATACATTTATCTGATGACTATTGGTATTCAAATAGCTTAGTTTTTGTTAGGCTACTTTCCTTCTAATCAAATGATATTTTCCTGGATTACACTTCAAATAATTGAATGTGATGTGAACTGACAATGTTCACAATTTAGAAATCTATTTAATCGAGTGGCTTAGTTGACTACATTAAAGAAATGTATGAAAAGATAATATACTTCTCTGAATTCCTTAAGTTCTGAACTTTTGTTCTTTTTATTCACTTTGGCCAGTAGTGATTTATTCAAACTTTATCCCTTGTCTTAGTATTATAAGCCTCAATTTAAAATAAATTCACCTTAAAAATATCTAAAGTTGTTTCTCAGGATACTTTGCAATGTCAAATTTACAAATTTTATTTAAAGAGATTACTTTTTTTTTTCTTTTCTATGTAAAGGCAACATCAGATGCAGACCTGAAAGAACATATGGTTGGAATCATATTCAGCAGGAGTAAATTGACTAACTTACAAAAACAGGTTGGTTAATAGCCATCTCATTGTCTTCATCAGTTTTATTTGTTTTTAGGATACAAAGTATTTTCTAGAATTTATGGAGGCTTTTTCATGCTAGTTCTTTCATAGGTCCTGTAGAATCTGCCATTTTTTAAAAGAAGAATGAGTATATGCTTGCATAATTTTAAATATTGTTTTATGAATGTTAACTTTATTACCTTGCTGCCCTTTGTTATAGGTTGACTGTTTTATTTTGGTGCCAAATATCCAGCTACATTAGAGTATCAGATTTCATTTGTATTTCCTGTGTTCCTTATCTTTCCCTCCCATATCCTAACACCCCTTCCTGATTTTTCTTTTTTTTTTTTTTTTTTTTTGCTTATTTGTTGAGCAATTAATAGTACTTACTGAACTAGAGTTAACATTTTAAATATAACTGAGTCAGGGAGTAGCACTAGATTGTTCATGTAATAAGGTACTAGATAACATAATAATAGCACTTCAAAATTCAAATAAAGTATTGATTTGAATTAGCTTTTTAATCTAACTTTCAACACTAGTAAATCTTTTTTTAAATAATTAATAATATGAATTAATTCATGCTTTGTGTAACAGTGTTTAGTTGAATCTTAGATGCTTTCAGTTGTAAAATGTACTGTTATTGTATATATCACTCTCATAAATTATAAAGTGCCTCATGAATAGAATGTTAAAATATGAAAAACTGTGTTTTATAAGTGATAAAATACAATGATTGGTTTTTGTTTGATGTGATCAGCCATAGGCAGAGGCATTAGTGACTTGTATATAATCAGTTTCTACATAGTAGTTGATTTGGATATTCAGGTTTTTATCATGGCTCCCCTAGTTTTATAGAACTGTTTTTTAAAATGAGTTAAAATAATGGTATGATGGAGAATTACCTGGGAGGAAGAGTATTAAACTGAACATCAACTTATATTCTTACCTTGTTTTTTGTTTGTTCTAGTAGGAGTAGGAAATCAAAATTACAATATATTTTTTTATTTTCTGTTTCCTTTAAATAGGTATGTGCACATATTGTCCAAGCTATTCGCATGGAAGCTACCAGAGTCCGTGAAGAATGGGAACATGCCATATCAAGCAAAGAAAATGCCAATTCTCAGCCAAATGATGAAGATGCCTCCTCTGATGCCTACTGCTTCGAGTTGCTGTCCATGGTGTTAGCCCTGAGCGGCTCCAATGTCGGCCGGCAGTATCTGGCTCAGCAGCTAACTTTGCTTCAGGATCTCTTTTCCCTGCTTCACACAGCCTCTCCCAGAGTCCAGAGACAGGTGCCTGATTTACTACTGCCTTTCCACTTCTTTTGTTACTTAAAGCACTGTTAAAACTTGCAGTGCAAAGAGACTTACTGAGAGCCTTAGGTGTAGTTTTTTATGTTTTGTTTAGGGCCCGTATTTAAACTCCAGGTTTTTTATTTTCGACTTTTTATAATGAGAGTCTAGAAGAGAAAATATGATCCATTTTACCAAGGCATTGTGATAAAGAGTATTCTGGCTACTTATTACCTTATTACCATGGAATATATAATGTTATTTAGTCCTGACCAAAAGTAAAAGGCATATGTTTTATTGTTTTTCTTACTGACCTGGTTGACAATTGCCACTCCAGACATTTAAAGCAGTGTTTATATCATATCTCTTTCTTTCTAAAAAGTAAAAATGATATTTAAGCCGGGTTCGGTGGCTCAGCCTGTAATCCCGCGCCTTTGGGAGGCTGAGGTGAGTGAATTGCCTGAGCCCGCAGGTTCGAGACCCGCCTGGGCAGCGAGACCTCATCTCTACAATAAATCAAAAAATCAACTGGGCGTGATAGCGCATTCCTGTAATTCCGGCTACTCGGAAGGCTGAGGTGGAAGGATCGCCGGAGCCCAGCAGGTCGAGGCTGCGGTGGCCGGGAGCAGCCACTGCACTCCAGTCTGGGCGACAGACTGAGACTCCAACTCAAAAAAAAAAAAAAAAAAAAAAAGATATTTAAATTATATTTCTTTCTTCCTCTAAGATTTTGAAGTTACAGAATGGTAGTGAGATGCATTAAAAAATGAAGGCTGGGCATGGTGGCTCACACTTGTAATCTCAGTACTTTGGGAGGCCATGGTAGGTGGATCACTTGAGGCCAGGAGTTCAAGGCCAGCCTGGGCGACATAGTGAGACCCCTTTTAAAAAAAATAAAAATAAAAAATTATATGGGCACGGTGATGTGCGCCTCTAATCTTAGCTGCTCAGGAGGCTGAGGCAGGAGGATTGCTTAAGCCCAGAAGTCGAAGGCTGCAGTGAGTTGTGATCATGCCACTATACTCCAGCCTAGGCATGGGAGTGATACTCTGTCTCAAAAAAGAAAACTTAAAAGCATCAATCTTTAAATGAGATTTTTTCATTTTATTTTTCTTACCAGGTGACCTCTTTACTAAGACGAGTGTTACCTGAAGTGACCCCTAGTCGTCTAGCCAGCATCATAGGAGTGAAATCCCTCCCCCCAGCTGATATCAGTGATATCATTCACTCAACAGAGAAGGGAGATTGGAATAAGCTGGGTATCTTGGACATGTTTCTAGGATGCATTGCCAAAGCACTCACTGTACAGCTAAAAGCCAAAGGAACCACCATCACAGGAACAGCTGGTACCACTGTGGGCAAAGGAGTTACAACAGTTACTCTTCCGATGATTTTCAATTCCAGGTTGGTCATTGCCTCTGTTTTAGTAACAAAACAGAATTGAGTGAGCAAGCTACTGTTCAAAGAATTAAAACATGATTTCAAATTCCATTTTGTTGGCTTACTCACCAAATAAAATCCATTAATAACTGACTCATGTATGAAAGGAATGTCATTTATAATAAAAGTATCATTTGCAGTTGGTGGGAAACGGAAAGCAGGCTGAATATCTGATGTTAGAATGTTTGGTTATTCATGTTGAAGAAAATTGTAGACCTCTATTGCACGTCTTACACAAAAGTAAACTTGGTTTTATGAAATATGTCTTTTGCCATAAAAAGAAAGAAACACAGGGGAATAAAATAAACAAGAACAATTAAAGCTTTATATAGATATTTTTTAAAACTTTACTAGGCCAAGTTATAGAAGAATATTTTTGTAATCCTCAATTTGGGAAGACCTCTTAAAACACAGACCCCAATTTCATATAGGAAAATATCTATAGATTTGGCTATATAAAAATGAAAATTGCTTTATAGATGATACTATTTAAATGTTTTAAAATATAAGCAACTCACTTGGAGAAAATATTGGAACTTATTTAATAGAAAATGAATTATTAGTCATAGTAGTAAAAGAATGGCTACAAACCAATGAGAAAAAGCCTAACAACGGATTGAAAAATAAATGACAAGAACTACAGTTCACAGAAAAAAGTTAAAAATGTCAACAAACAAATGAAATTGCTAATCAGAGAAATGTAGCTTCAAGCAATTGTGAAATATCTTTGATCCTTTGCAATAGTATGAGTAAAAGGCATTTTCATCTAATATAAATTGCTGCAGAACTTTTGGATGTCAGTTTGATAATATCTAACTATATCTTAAATATGCATATCCCTTGACCTATCGAGTCTACTTGTAAAACTTTCAGACATTTGGACAAAGATATATATGTAAGGATGTTCTATAATTGTGTTTAACAGTAGAAAAGTAGAAACATCTGGAGCAGTGCTACTTGAGAGCCAATCCATGACAATAAAAATATTATACCAGAATATTAATCAGCGTTATCACTTCCTTCACATAGATAGTCTTGCTAGGAAAAAAATGTCCGCTGAACTGTATAGTAGTGTGCTTACTGATGTAGTTTATTTATATTCTAGCCCAAGTTCCTTGTTATCTCCATGTCCACTGGAAACAAATAGTGTGTGGTCTATGGACTATACTTCTAGATGACACACACTAAAGTTAGTACAAACAGAAATATTTGAAAGGGAACATAAATCAGTTTAGCTACTTTCTTAGGATTGAAGAGAGAGATTTTGAATAACGCTTTGATTAAATTTCTTATAAATGTTATAATTGATTCAGTCACTTAAAAATCTAGAATGCTATATGGCTGAAATGACACTTTCATCTTCGTCATTCATAACAACTGCCACTGATAGTTTTTGGTTTGTAATTACTGGTTTTTCTTTGTAGTTATCTCCGACGAGGCGAGAGTCATTGGTGGATGAAGGGTTCAACTCCTACCCAGATCTCAGAGATCATCATTAAACTTATCAAGGATATGGCAGCAGTAAGTTCCCATTCTCTTGATGCTGTAGCAGTGAGGTGCAGCAGAAATCTGATTGACAAAACAAGCAGTTTTTTCTGCCAAATTGATAGAATTACATTAGTATAATTTTCCTTTACTTAAAGACTGTTGTTAGTGTGTTAACTAGTATGTCATTTGTCTTTATATTGAATGACAAATTCATCATTTATGTTAACTATATTCATTTCAAATTTCTTAATTAATTTACTTGAGAATTATTACATAAGTCTTCCAAGACTTTAAAACTTAATAAAATAAAATTTGCTCTTTCAGACCATAAGCAAGAACCTGAGTCCAAAAGACTAAAAGAAAAAAAAAGGACTCCCAGAAATGGAAATTTCTGATTCTCTTCAAGTCCTAGTGGTTTTTAAAGCCTTTATTCTTCTTTATGAATGCCCCAAACCACTATCTTAAGATGCTAACTTTGGGAGAAGATCTGGGAGTGTAGAGGACAGAGAATTACTTCACAGAATGCCTGTCTCTTATTACTTGCTCCATAATGTCAGTTTCCACACATTTTATTGTATTTCTAGGAGGCCAGGCTGAGAAGGACAAGATACTGTGGAATATAGGTCCCTGAGAGACACAGTGAATTGAAGGCATTTTGGAAAAGAAGGAATTGCCCCTTAAAGACTGGCAACATATAGATTTGAGAAGTAGGAGACAATTCTGGGGAAAAGATGAAGTTTTTCACTTTTCCTAACAGCATGAACATTTTCTCAATCTTTGTGACAAATAGGCTTTCTCAAGGAATACATTGGATAAGAATATTTGGAAGTAATGTTTAGGAACACCTACATTCTGTAATAGTTAAGTGTTTGTTCATTACAAATCAAGATAGTAAATAAAAGTTTTTGTAGTTTGAACTCATTTATGTTTTGTTCCAGTAATAATTGTGTAAGGCAGTTAGCTGTAAATATATTTTATGTTGCGTAACAGAATTTTTCAAGCATGAATAACCTTAGTATTTCTGTTATACTTTTATTCAGATACAAGAAGAAATGCTCTTGAACTCTGTAGGAAAAGAGTATTGATAACTTGAAATTTTATTTACTTTGGAAAAAATCGTCAAAATCAAGATTAAAAGTTAAATTTTTAGTTTAAAAATCTAAGTCTTTCCTTTTGGTGAGAGATGTCATTTAAGAGAAAAGAATGCATTATAATAACTCATTTCTGACTACTTGTTAAAATATTTTGCCCTACTCAATAGGGTCATCTGTCAGAAGCTTGGTCCCGAGTGACAAAAAATGCTATTGCAGAAACCATCATTGCCTTGACCAAGATGGAAGAAGAATTTAGGTCTCCAGTGAGATGTATTGCAACAACTAGAGTAGGTTATTTATTTTTTATTTTTAATTTGGTGTGTATCATTGTGTTCTATTTTAGTAGTAGATTTGAACAAATTTCAATCACTAAATCAACTTAATCCTTTTTCAGTCATATACTGTATGTATTGCAAAAATATAAAGGACTTTTATAAATTATAAAATGTGGTGATAGTTACTTTTCACTATATCACTTGTTTTTGTTATTTAGGAAGCTGAGTTATACTGGTTAGAAAAGGCTTTAATTACATTGTGTTTAAGTATTGTCTTTCTGATTATCTATTCATTGAAGCACACCACAGTAAATTTAGTGTCAGCCTTATGTTGTGATAGACTGGGGGTCCCTTGAAGACAAGGCTCCTCCCGATACTCCTTTTTATGGCCTGGCTGTTCCTGATGTGGAACCCTGTCGCTTCCTTACTGAGTTTATGGGTCTTTTAAAGAGCAAGAAGTGCTTGCACAGGACTTTGTGGGGTGGAATCTCTAGGGAAGTGAGTTGCATTCTTCAGATGAAAGATTTGTAGTAAATGTTAACCTACCAGCTTTCATATCCCATACACTTTCAGAGGGGATTTAAGATTTCCTTGAAGCAGGGCAGTCATTAGGGTTGCATGACAACATTAGGAACATGTGAACACTGGTAAAAAAAAATTACTTAGATTCATCCTCAGAAATCTGAAAAAGAAGATAACGTGTATTTCCCTAGGGAAGAAAAAGCCAGTTTATGCTATCTAGCTAGTGAGTGTGACACCTGAAGCAGGTATTTTGACAGTAACCATTTCACATCATGCATGCATTCCTTTCTTTCATTTTGGGTTCTTCCTTTCTCCTTGCTTGCATTATTTTTATTCTATTTCTCATCCCTATTTTGCCATCTCTTGCTTTCTTTATCCAGTGACACTCACATGTACTTTTTAGAGTTGAACCTGTTAAGTAGTTTTCTATTTTTCATTAATGAAGAATATATCATTTTATGTAAAACTGAAACTTAGCTTTTAAGCCTCAGAAATTTTGAAACTATTTTTTAGGCATTTTTCTGAAGTTTTTTAGACTTTTGTTTCTGACAAAGTGCAACAAGTATATTGCTAAGCCCTTTGGGCAACAGAGACTTCTGAGGAACTGTTGTTATCTAGAAGGATTTAATATGTACCCACTCCGGGACTATAAGGTTAAACAGTCACTGTACTGCCACCTTTGAAATGTAGTGCCTCAGGCAGATGATACTAAATGGAAAAATATGCAGAAGGCATTACTATAGTAAATATTGTTGTTTACATAGTAGACCAATAAGGGATAATTTCATATGTCAAGGAAAAAAAACAGGATGGTTCATCAGAGAAACAGTCATTTGTTCATATTTATTTGAGTGCCTATTGTATGCATGGCACATATAGCAGTGATCATGTATGCCTGGTACCATATCAGGAAAACTTTAGTGCCACTGAGTATATTTTCAAAATCAGCCAGCGTTTATCAAGCTGTTGTAATGTGTCAGACAGTCCGTGTTTTATAAGCCTTTCCTAAAAATTAATCTGTGTAACACCCTTTCCTTTCAACAGCTCTGGCTTGCTCTAGCATCACTCTGTGTTCTTGATCAGGACCATGTAGATCGTCTCTCCTCAGGCAGATGGATGGGAAAGGATGGACAACAAAAACAAATGGTAAGATCAGAATTAGTTTATGAGAATTTATATTGGTTTTCTTTATGTAAGCCTTATCTTAGCTTTAAAAAAAAAAAAGTAAGTCAAAATACACAATCAGTGGAACTCCTGAAAAATTGTTTCCTATTGGCCAAGTTCATCTTACAAGTCTATTTCAATTCTATTTCACTTTCTCTTCATAGTTGTATATTGGAAACTTTGGAGGCTTTTATTTAATTATATAAAAGAGCTTTCTCCTTCTTTGAATTATGTTTACATCATATCAAAATTTATTTTTAGCCAGAATATGATTCTGTGTCTAGATTTTGTACTAAAATGTAATTAGTCTAATGGTAGGAAGGAAATAAAGAACACAGGCAGCATGGCAGCCACATGTGACCTTAAAGTAGGTTTGGTGGATATCTTTAGGGACACTGGAAGGGAAGACTTTTGATAGGCCCTTCCAACATCCTCGTGTTCATGTTAACATTTCAAAAATAAATTATTCATTCCTTTGACATGCAGAATGTTTGGAAATATGATGAAAACAATATTTCCTCATTAAGTCACTAAGCAAAATATATGTTCATTTTTGTTAATCATTGAAACTGCATAGCAAGTTAATTCTTGAACTTGGGATTTTGAGAGATTTTTATAGTTAAGTTCACTTGAGATAATTCTGTTTTTTCAGATTCTAAATTATTAATCGATTTCAGAATAATATCCTGTTTTATTGTAAATAAAATACATTCAATTTGTCTGAATATCCTAGACTTTCTTATTAGTCTTAGTAACATGTGGGAATGTCTTATTTTAGCCTATGTGTGATAACCATGATGATGGTGAAACTGCAGCAATCATTTTATGCAACGTCTGTGGAAATTTATGTACTGACTGTGACAGATTCCTTCATCTTCATCGACGAACCAAAACTCATCAAAGACAGGTGATAATTTCTGTCTTTATACCCAGAACAATATCTGGAGCATAAAATATATTCAATGAATTTTGAATAAATGTGAGAAAGAGGCTTTGTGTAGTGAGAAAAAATGGACTTTGGAATCTAAGACTGGTTGAGCTCCCAGCTGTCTTCTTTATTAACCATAAATTTATTAAGTTGTTTAACCTTTCCATAACTTGGTTTCCACAGTTATAAAAATGGGACTGTTTTAACGATTAAAGTGGAGAAATAACAGAAACTTCTTCGGGTGCTTCATAAATGAAAGCTATTATTATTATTATTGAATACACAATTAAATTTGATACTTCTTTCAGAGTGGTAAATAAATATATGTTTCCCTCTTTTATGAAACAATAGGTCTTCAAAGAAGAAGAGGAAGCTATAAAGGTGGACCTTCATGAAGGTTGTGGTAGAACCAAATTGTTCTGGTTGATGGCATTAGCAGATTCTAAAACAATGAAGGCAATGGTGGAATTCCGAGAACACACGGGTAAAAGAGGATTAAAGTCTGAACCATGCCTATTGATTGTAACTAAACCAGGGGTTGCTTCTCTTAATGTGAATAATTTTGAGTGACATCCTGATGTTCAATTATGACATCATTGGTCGCTGTCTATATTATTATATTTACTAGATGTAGACAGTGTTCTGTGATAGAAAGAGCATTAGACAAAATGTCAGAAAACCTGCTTTACCACTAACTAGCTGTGTGACCTTGTGCAAGTCACTGAACCTCTCTTGGACTCATTGTCTTCATTTATAAAGTGAGACAGTTGTCCAGAGATGCATGTGACAGACAACCTTCAGAGGTACTAGATATATTCCCATAAGTAAGCATCGCAATGAATGGGGGCTCCCTAGATAAAATCAAAATCACTTCTCTTGATATTCCCTTCTGGTTCTGTTAATTGTAGCCTCACAGTGAAAATTGCTGAGCTAGATGATCACCGTCTCTTTTCACTGAAAGGTTGTATGATTGTATGATATTTTCAGAGGTTTTTATAGATCCAGTACTACTCAAGATTTTTTAAATGGTACTGTTTCCATTAGATAGTAATGAAATAGCCCAAATGAATAGATATTACTTTAAACAAAAAGTAACTTATATATGTTTAACATACTTTTATCTCAAACAGTTTCCATTTTACTTTTTTTTAAAGTAAATCTTGTGTGTTCCTAGCTTAAAGTTACATTGAGTCTTACAAATTCTCAATTTTCAGCATATCTGTAGTCTGCCATTTTTCTAACTGATGTAAGCTTTCATTGTTGAAGTTAGGCATAAACCTGAATCAATTTAATTGTAAATATGAATGGCTTTTCATGCTATAAAAGCATGGCCGTTTTTTCCCTCATAGCTGATTTTTTTTCCTCCTATAATTTTTCAGTGCTGTTTATTATGTTCTAGTGTTTAACAACTCCTGTATTTGTGATATAAACTCTTCTTTTTAAAAAATATTTTTCTGTAAACATAGCTGATTTCAGTGTATTGCTAGCTATTAATTGTATTTAGACTTATGTATCTGTGTTTTAAAATGAACTTAGTTTATAATTTTCAAATCTTCCTATTCTTTTTCTTATTACTCTGTCCTTGTTTTATGAATTATGGGTTTTTTTTCTTTATTTCCAACATATCTAAATTCCTTTTCAAATTGCAGGGTTCTTTGGGTAGAAATTCTGTAGGAATTCAAATTTCATACTTTCTGATATAGGTTTTCTATGTCTTGTAATTTTGTTGTTATATAAAGATACTTAAAGATTTCCCTATCTTCTGTGTATTTTCATTTAATTTTTGGTTGTTATATTTTATCTGGCATTGCACATTTGAAGTTGGGAGACGTGATACATTTCCTCAGTTTGGGTAACTCTACTAGAAGTCTGGTCTATTTCTTTTACTGAAAGAGTATAAATAAGTCAGGAATTTATTTGGCTTCAGATAGTTCTTTAACTCACTTTTTGTGACTATTTACTTTATAATTAGAACAAGTTTCAAACCTTTAGCTATAACACTGTCAGGCTGATTTCTCAGTGATGGCAACTGATATGAACCAAGTTTGCTTTTTTAAAAAAAGTTATATTAAAAGGTGTAGAAAACATATCCTTAAGGAGGATTTTTCATTTTCTGCTTGAACCTAGGCAAGCCCACCACAAGTAGCTCAGAAGCATGTCGTTTCTGTGGCTCCAGGAGTGGAACAGAGTTGTCTGCTGTTGGCAGTGTTTGCTCTGATGCAGATTGCCAGGTGAGTATATAGTTAGGCCATCCCAGTGAGCAATAAGCCCGTATTCCCACATGACTTCACTGGATGTGAGAGTTAAAGTTCAGCATCCCTCTAGCTTTCTAAATTAGTGTATTACCTATGTCAAGTGTTAAATGCTTCTCAAAATTGGAGAATGGGAGCAGTAAGGCTCTCCAATTATTATATCTGCCGTTTTTATATTTGCAGTTTTTATATATAGCACTTTTGGCAGCACCAGCCGTTCAGGCTGCCTCAGCTTTTAAAGGACTGAATGTATCTAGACTTTAACATGGGGAAATATAAATATGTTTGTCTCAAACCCAAAAGAGACTCTTTTTGTATGTTTATCAATTACCACAGTCATGTACTTAATGTTTACTTTTGTATTAGAAACAGAATTGTATTTCCTTTACCTCTTGCATACTTTATTCACTTATTTTCCCAAAATAAATTTTCAGTATCTGAGAATTTTTTAGTCCTGAACATATGTACACATATTTAATGTTTTTGTTCAATCCCTTTAGCAAGTAATTGGATATACTCAGATTCTGAAAAGTACCAGTGTTCATTTTTTAAAATCTCTATTTTGGTAAAGGAGGAGTGGTGATTGGAAATTGTACATCAGGAATTTTTTGTTTCGTGTCTATGCATAATAACACATATAAAATTGTAATTCACTTTTTGTCAACATTTCTTTTATATGGGATGAATTTTTTAAAATCACATTAAAAGAAGAACAGACTTTATTAATAATTCTACATTACATTCGAATGAAGAATAGAAATAACTTTACTTCATAAAATTACCAGAAAGTGTAATACTTATAATTCATATTTAACAGGAATATGCTAAGATAGCTTGTAGTAAGACGCATCCTTGTGGCCATCCATGTGGAGGTGTTAAAAATGAAGAGCATTGTTTGCCCTGTCTACACGGCTGTGACAAGAGTGCCACAACACTGAAGCAAGATGCTGATGACATGTGCATGATATGTTTCACTGAAGCACTTTCGGCAGCACCAGCCATTCAGGTTGCCTTTAAAGTATTGAATGTATCTAGACTTTAACATGGAGAAATATAAATATATTTGTCAAATAAAAAAACGATTGAAATCTTTTTTATATCACTAGGCAAAAATTTTTTTTAGTGTATATATCTACCAGGTTAATGAGGAACATATTCTACCTTTTTGTATTCTGCTTCCCTTTTGTATGCTCACCTTTAGTTTGTGATTTGTGTGAGCCTATATAATCAAGAGAATGCAGGGCTGGTGTGGTAGTTCACGCCTATAATCCCAGCACTTCAGGAGGCTGCGATGAGTGGATTGCCTAAGTCTGGGGGTTCAAGACCAGCTTGGGCAACTTGGCAAAACTTGGTCTCTACAGTTAAGAGAAAAAAAATTAGCCATGCATGGTGGCACGCATCTGTACTTCCAGCTACTTGGAAGGCTATGACCAAAAGATCACCTGAGCACCTCAGGTTGAGGCTGCGGTAGCTGTGATCATGCCACAGCACTCCAGTCTGGGTGACAGAGTAAGAGTCTGGCTCAAAAAGAAGAAGAAGAAGAATGTATAAAATGTCCAGAAGGGGGAAAAATAGGAAAATAATTATATTATTCAATAGCTAGTGTCTTCTTAATTTCCACAATCCAAAATAGTATTTTATAGCATTATATAATTGATCTGTGCATAATAATACATACCTTTATACATATTAGCAGTTAGTTACTGTGTACTGAATAATTTTTTAAAACTTTTTTCTGCTGTTTATATATATTTTCAGATCCTGTGATTCCAAGATAATGAACATTCTCCCAAAAAACCTTAAATCTTTATATCAGTAATTTCCTCTTCTCTCCATGAGATACAAAATTGAATAATTTTATATGTCTCCCTAACCTGGTATATTTTATATAAGTGACATTAACATATGAATGGTAAAAATTGGGAGAAGCTGAGGGATAGTTAATAATATCCATAAATAATAGACATACTACAATTTCATCATACTAACTTTCTTAACTTTTCTGTTAATTCACTTTAAGAGGCTCCTTATATTAAATAATCTCCCAGTTACTCATGTCTTCATCATTATAACATTTGCTTATATCCTTCTTTTGTCTTTTTCAGCTGGACTGCAGTCACGTATTCCATTTACAGTGCTGTCGGCGAGTTTTAGAAAACAGATGGCTTGGCCCAAGGATAACATTTGGATTTATATCTTGTCCTATTTGCAAGGTATGGAAAGAATCTGAAATCATCTACTTTCTATTTCTTTTCATCTTTTATTTTAAATCTTTCAAAATAAATGTGTGTCCGCATCTGTTTGTGCCCTCTCCAATTTACTTTGTCACATACCAGTAGGTCTACCCTCCATCCTTGAGATACTTGAGAATATTACATAATCTATTACAGTGCATTTCAAACCATAATTATTAATTAAACACTAGTTAAAGCTAGGGTGCATTGGTTCATACCTGTGATCCCAGCACTTTGGGAGACCGAGGTGGGAGGATTGCTTAGGCCCAGGAATTTCAGACCAGCCTAGGCAGCAGAGCAAGACCAAGTCTCTACGGAAAAAAAAAAAAAAAAAAAAAAACTAGCCAGGCATGGTGGCACACACCTGTAGTCTCAGCCATTCGTGAGGCTGCAATGGGAGGATCACTAGAGTCCAGGAGGTTAAGTTTGCAATGGGCCAGGATTGTGTCACTGCATGCTGTCCTGGGCTACAGAGTGAGACCCTGACTCAAAAAACAAACAAAAAACTAGTTAAATTCATTTAGACATTGTGATACATTAAAGGATATGCATGACTACTTTCAGATCCCCTGAGAGCTGAGGTCACTTGGTATGACAATTGGTAACTACCAAAAAGAAGAAGGATCTTCTGGTGTTTATAGGTACTGATACCTGCCATTAAAGAGTAAGATTGGAACCTTCAGTGCCTTTAGAAAAAACTCTTTTAGAATTCAGTTTTTTTAAAAAGGAGGAAATTTTTGGTATTTTGACACATCTCTACAAAAGTAGTAAGCAAGTTGGAAGTTGTTTTGGCAAGCTAATAATGATTTTAAAAAACCTTTAAGAATATGGCAATGCCTTTCCTATTAATTTTTCATTCCTTTTTGTTCTCTTAAGTTCTCCCTATTTTTAAATTTTCATATTTTCAGGCTAGTGTAAAGGGTATAATATGAAAATACTTGGCATAATCATTGCCTAGTTAGACAAATGGAATAATCTAGAAGATTGTAGCATTTTGCTCTCCCCTCTCATATGATGCCACATTTGGGAATGTGGAAATCGATACATGAAGGCAATATAGAAAACACTATCTGAGCCGGGCACAGTGGCTCATGCCTATAATCCCAGCACTATGGGAGGCAGGGGCGAATGGATTGCCTGAGCTCAGGGGTTGGAGACCAGCCTGGGCAATTTGGCAAGACCTTGTCTCTACAGTGAATCAAAAAAGTAGCCAGGTGTGGTGGTACATGCCTGTGGTTCAAGTTACTTCGAAGGCTGAGGCAGAAGGATCACCTCAGTCCAGCAATTCGAGGCTGTAGTGGACATGAGCATGCCACTGCCCTCCAGCCCGGGTGACAGAGTGAGACTCCTACTAAAAAAAAAAAAGAAAGAAAACACTGTCTGCCACCTGACATTCCACCTGACCCTCAAGGAGCCAAAATACACACACACACACACACACACACACACACACACACACACACACACAAAGTATGTCTTATTTGTGGCAGCAAGGTAGCTTTATTTCCAGAACAGCTAAGATAGCAGGAGTTATATTTCAGACCCAAGAAATACATGGATAATAAAATGTAATTTTTGTGCTCTGTGCCCCATCTGTCGCCATTTTCCCTGCTCTTGGGAAAATAGGGGCTCATAAGGACTTTACATAATGATTTTTGAGTGACATTTTATTTAGAATATGTGTACTGGTGATTGGCATTTAGTAGGTGCATAGTAAATGTTTGTTGAATTGAAAATATATGACTCTGTTAAAGGTTGTTCATTTTAAATTTCAGAACAAAATAAATCACATCGTATTAAAAGACCTGCTTGATCCAATAAAAGAACTCTATGAGGATGTCAGAAGAAAAGCCTTAATGAGATTGGAATATGAAGGTCTGCATAAGAGTGAAGCGATCACTACTCCTGGTGTGAGGTTTTACAATGACCCTGCTGGCTATGCAATGAATAGATACGCATATTATGTCTGTTACAAATGCAGAAAGGTATGCTGTAAATCATACTAAGAAGTTTTAAGAACCAAAGCTTACCTATATGATTAGGAAGTTGAACTGTATAACGATACCTAGTTATTCTTACATCTTAAGCCTGAAGTTAAAAATGAGAAAGCCTGGTTCAGTGTTTCATTTTGAACTTGTTTACTTAATTTGTTTGGGAATTTTTTTTTTTAACTGAACAAACTTTTTTCAAACTATGTACTATTTGTGTATACAAGGTACTTCCCATCAGTAAATAACCTCTTGTTTGCCCAATCCAGCTGGTTTTTGTATACACTTTTCTTACTGGACTCTGCTGACCATTTCTTTCTTAAAATTCTTACTTCCATGGCTTCCAGGACAACACTCTTTTGATGTCCTCCTTTGTTCTGGCTATTTGTCTTCAACTTCTTTATCAAGTTCCTTTTTGTTTACCTATCCTTTACATCCTTGTTTTCCCAAACCTCCATTCTTGTCTCTTCATACCTCCTGCCCTCCTGCCCGTCCATTGCCTATCACCTATACTGTTGTGGCCTTCCAAAATTTTTGAGATGTAAATACAAATACCCAACTGCCTACCAAATGTTGGAATTTCTCACACATACCTCAAAGTGCACGTTTACCAATCCTGACTCTCCCAGTCTCTAATCTTCATGCACAAAGTCCTGTCTGTTATGTTTCCAGATCTCTCTTGAATTCTTTGTTTCTTTTTGTTAAATCTCCAGCAACCCTGATCACTTTCTTTGGTAACTATAGCAGCCTTCTTCCTGAGCCCAGATGTGGAACTCCTAATTCCTCCATTCCATCCCTTAAATTTACAAGGCTACTAGTAGATTAATATTTCTAAATCTTAAATTTGTATCCTTTTTCTACTTACAAAAGTCTGTCTCTCTCTACAGTTCCATCTCCTGGTGTCCTACTATTTGCTCTCTCTGCCGCAACATCCTGAGCAGCCTGCATTTACCAAACTTAGCCATGTGTTCTCACTCACTGGCACCCCTATAACATTGCACAGACCATTTCTCTTTATGGAATTTTCTTCTCTGCCTTCTCCTGTGTATTTTACTTTCACCTGCCACCCCATCCCGTACACACATATCTTCATGCAAGCCAAATCTGTCATATACATCAGCATTCCACTCAGGTTTCACCTCCTCTGTAATATGCCCCCGTCTCACCACCATCATCAAAACCACTGCCACCTGTCTTTGATATCTTGCATGCATTCATCATAGCACACTCTGTTCTGCATTATAATTACTGCTCACTTGTTTCTCTGCCCCATTTATTAAGTTCCATCTCTGTCTCCAATACTTGGCACTTAGTAGATACTAAGTGAAGCTGATAATGAATAAATGAGTGAAAGAATTACTAAATGAAAGAAGCATAGTCCCTCAATGTAACAAAAAGAAAATACAGGTAATTAATGGAAGACTAAAGAGATGATACACATACCCAATAGTGTACATTTGTGAAACTTGTATTACAGTTACAAATAATAAATTGTTATTTCTGTGTGATTAATGTGCTAAACATTATAAATGAATATTGTGCTGTCATAAAGTGGCAGTCAAATGTTTAGGAAGCCAAGCAAAGGATATAGAAGAATGAAACAGCTAGAACAAGCTATAGGCCTAAAGATGAATTGAAATACTTCTAGGACCAGATTTAGCTGGTGAACCACCATTGATAACCTCTACATCAGTGGATTCTGTCTTTTGACCTGTTTTTCTAGTGTAGGTGATAGATTTATGTTGACTCAGCATATTGATTCCCAGTTTGGACATAGTTTGTTTTACTATAGGACATGATGTCCATGCACATTATCCCAGTTTCTTGTCCTCATTTGTTTTTTGCCAAGAGGAAATGGAAGTAGATCATTCATTGTGATAGTTTTATTTATTCAAGTGTCTATTAGATACCGTTGACTTCCTGTGTATAGTGTAGCTGTATATGTTTGAACAGGCTGAACATGATGACTCACGCCTGTAATCCCAGGGCTTTGGGAGGCTGAGGTGGATCACTTGAGGCCAGGTGTTCAAGACTAGTCTGGGCAATATAACAAGACCTCATCTCTACAAAAGTTAAAATTAATTAGCTGGGAGCCAGGCACAGTGGCTCACGCCTATAATCCCAACATTTTGGGAGGCTGAGATGGGAGGATTGCTTGAGCCCAGGAGTTTGAGACCACCCTGAGCAACATAGCAAGACCTTGACCTCTACAAAAAAAAGTATAGCTGGTCATGGTGGTCCATGCCTCTAGTCCTAGCTATGCAGGAGGCTGAGGCGGGAGAACCACTTGAGCCCAGGAGGTTGAGGTTGTGGTGAGCTATGAATGTGCCACTGTCCTCCAGCTTGGGTGACAGAATGAGACCCTGAGTCAAAATAATAATAATAATTAGCTGGACTTGATGGTGCGTACCTGTAGTCCTAACTACTCAGGAGGCTGAGGCAAGAGGATCGCTTGAGACCAGGAGTTTGAGGCTACAGGGAGCTATGATCATACCACTACACTCCAGCCTAGATGACAGAGAAAGACCCTGTCTCTAAAAGTAAAAGTATGAGCAATATTTTGAATAGAATTACCAAATTTTTAAGAAAATGTTGGCTGGGCTCAGTGGCTCAGTTTGTAATCCCAGAACTTTGGAAGGCTGAGGAGAGTAGATTACCTGAGCTGGGTTCAAGACCAGCCCGGACAACTTGGTGAGACCTTGTCTCTACAATTACTCAAAAATTAGCCAGGTGTGGTGGCTCAAGCCTGTAATCCCATCACTTTGGGAGACCAAGGCAAAAGGATTGCCTGAGCTCAGGGATTCAAGACCAGCCTGGGCAACTTGGTGAGACTTCGTCTCTATAATAAATCAAAATATAAGCTGGGCGTGGTAGCCTGCACATGTAGTTCCAGCTACTTGGAAGGCTGAGGCAGAAGGACTGCCTGAGCCTAGCAGGTTTAGGCTGTGGTGCCCGTGAGCATGCCACTGCACTTCAGCCTGGGCAACAGAGTGAGACTCTGACTCAAAAAAAAAAAAAAATTAGCCAGAATGGTAGCGCATGCCTGTGGTTCCCACTACTTGGAAGGCTGAGGTGGAAGGATCTCTGGAGCCCAGCAGGTCGACAGTGGGGTGGCCATGAGCATACCACTGCACTCTAGCCTGGGTGACGGAGTGAGACTCCAACTCAAAAAAAAAAAATGTTTATATGATCAGAAGATGCATAACATTTATTTTTTTCTACATTAGCCTTACAACTAAAATTCTGTACTAATTGTTTTAGGCATATTTTTGTTCTACAGCATTATACTTTGGGAATTGTAAACCGTATTTTTAAAAGCAGTAGAAGGGAAATGTTTAACATTTCAAAATGAAAAAAATTACTCTGATTCTACCCTGAAAAATCATAGTTTTTATTCACTACTTAATATTCTATTCTTGATGTTTATTTGGAATATTTTACTTTTTTTTTTTGTATTTTGCTTTGACAGTACCATGTAACTCCCTGCTATAAGCATGAATCCCTTCCAGAATTGATATAGCTTCATTTCTTACCCTGATCCACCCTACAGTTAGCAGGAGGTGGTAATGAAGGACATTCCGGAAAGAGGAATAGCCTGTGTCGTGGCATGGAGGTGTTTGCCCTATGGGCATGCCCCTGGTGTTTCACGGAGAGTCTGATAGACAGTAGTGCTTTCTAAGATGTCTTGCTGTTACTTTCACTACACCTATACTGTAGCTCCCATGCCAGAGTTTTTTTTTTTTTTCTTCTGTAATCTAAATATGTTCACTCAACAGGCATATTTTGGTGGTGAAGCTCGCTGTGATGCTGAGGCTGGACAAGGGGATGATTATGATCCAAGAGAGCTCATTTGTGGTGCCTGTTCTGATGTGTCCAGGGCTCAGGTGGGCAAAACATTTTACTAGAAAAGACCATTTAGAAATATTAAAATTCTGTTTTTTAAATAATAATATAACCAATATGAAGGGAAGATAAATAGGGCTTTTTTTCCCTCAGTATTTTGTGAAATCTGTTCAGCATTGTATAATTTTTCACATTATTTCATATATATTATTTCTCTTGGATGCCATTTTATCATTTTGTCTTCCATGAAATGATTACCATATTTAAACATGTAATAAATTTACTTATTTCATTTTCTTGGTTTCTTAAACCTGCAGTGAAACTTTTAGCTTTTCCCCTCTTTGATGATAGATTAAATGTGATTAATTTTCAATATTGCAGGTAATAAAATATTCACAAGAAAACCAAGTAGTTTGTTTAATAAATCAGATGGATTATGATGAAGATGGGATTGAAACTTGGGTCTTTGTCCAGATCTTTGGGGCAAAGCCACATATTTATTTGTTAGTTTCTTAACATGTTTATCTTCAGTTTTGATGCTATGGATGCTGTCAAAATATAAATGAATGGGCCATGTATATGACTGTTTTCATTATAACTTAAATAATTTTGCTATGATCTCATGTCTGTCTCTTTTTTTTTGCTATAGATGTGTCCCAAACATGGCACAGACTTTTTGGAATATAAATGTCGCTACTGCTGTTCAGTGGCTGTCTTTTTCTGTTTTGGAACAACCCATTTTTGTAATGCTTGTCATGATGACTTTCAAAGAATGACTAGCATTCCCAAGGAAGAGCTACCACACTGTCCTGCAGGTATGCATCTAATGTTTTAAGATCATGATTCGGATCTATGTGATATCTACTTTTGTTTAAAGATTATATGAGAACTCTTTGTTTTAAAGGATGAAACCAAATTCAGACTACCCTAAAGAAGCAAAGGGCATTCCTTGCCCTTGTAAGCATAATAGGGTCTTCTGAGTGAAGGAGTACATAGTAAGCTCATCATTGTGAGTCAGGAGTTGGGAGCTGCAATGGAGAAGCCCTAAGGGAGTGAGAACGAAGTCTTCTAAGGATCCATTGAAAGTGCTGTATGGCACTAAAGGGCCATGTGAAGTTTTATATCATAAATTAATGATAGAACCATTTAAAAGAATTTTGTGATTTTTGACAAGCCTGGAGCCAGTGTCATAAAATTGACAGTGATTTGATTTAGAATGGCTGGGAATTGGCAGCACAGTGAGCATCCGAAAGCCAAGGAAATTAAAGAAGCCATTGAGAATACAGGAGAAATGATTGTCTGTGGAGATCAGGCTGAGGAAGAAGGAATATGAAACCAACAGAGACTAAAAAAATTAGAAGAGGTCGGGAGGCTGATGATCACAGTGAGGTGGTTTTGCAGGCTTAAAGAGAAGTGAGGAAAGTGAAAGGAGAGGTAAATGCTACCTTAGAAGATAATTTTATATAAGATATCTCTGACCGGGTTCGGTGGCTCAGCCTATAATCCCGTGCCTTTGGGAGGCTGAGGTGAGTGGATTGCCTGAGCCCGCGGTTTCGAGACTCGCCTGGGCAGCAAGACCTCATCTCTACAATAAATCAAAAAATCAGCCGGGCGTGGTAGCGCATGCCTGTAATTTCGGCTACTTGGAAGGCTGAGGCGGAAGGATCGCCGGAGCCCAGCAGGTCGAGGCTGCGGTGGCCAAGAGCGGCCACTGCACTCCAGTCTGAGCGACAGAGTGAGACTCCAACTCAAAAAAAAAAAAAAAAAAAGATATCTCTGAAATTGGTGAAAAAATATGCTCAAGTACATACAGCACATTATGCAGTATTGTTAAAGCTGGGAAACACGACCAGGCATGGTGGCTTACGCCTGTAACCCAGCACTTTGGGAGGCCGAGGTGAGAGGATTGCCTGAGCCCAGGGATTCAAGACCAGCCTGGGCAACTTGGTGAGACCTCATCTCTACAACAAATCAAAAAATTAAGTGGGTGTGGGGGCTCGCGCCTATGGTTCCAGCTACTTGGAAGGTTGAGGTGAAAGGATCACCTGGGTCTGGCAGATCGAGGCTTCAGTGGTCATGAGTGTGCCACTGCACTTCAGCCTGGGCAGCAGAGTAAGACTCTGACTAAAAAAAAAACAAACAAAAAAAAACCTGGGAAACACACTGTCATCCTTTGCTAATTGGAGTGCAGGTAGCAGGCTCCTCTGGAAAGCAGTTAGATAGTGCCTCTCAAAACACCAGTGTCTCAACCCTGCAGCACTCCCATTTCTGGGTATAGCTACACATGTGAGGAAGGTAAAAAGGACAGATAAACATAGCTACCTATGGCAGTATTGTAGTGGTGGAAAGCTGACTTCTGATTGTATATAGCTTTTAATATTTGGGCTTTCAAACCATGCAAAATATGTTCTTTATTCAAAAAGAGTTTTTTTTAAAGTATAACTACTTCTTGTCATTTGCTCAAGTCAAAAATTGTTATACTGTTCTCCCCATAAACTGTTTTTTTAAAATAGGAGTAGCAGACTTTGGAAAAAACAAGATTAGAATGATGTGAGAGGCCAGGGTGTTCAGGACAATGGCCAGAGTAGAGATAAGAGCCCCAGTTAGAGGGAGAAGGTGGTCTACAAATGAAGATAGTGGAAAAGGGGCAGTATTCTACATGATTCTAGATGGATTTGAGCTTCGAGGGAAGGGGGATTATAGAATGAAAGTTGTAGGTCATGGTCTGGAAATAAATGGAAACCAGGAAAATGTCAGTCATGCTTTCTGGCCTTATTACATGAAAGAGCTGGGTAACATCCTCCAGTTAAGAAAGTTTTGATGTAAGCAACAACACCAGGGAAAATCAAAATTTTACTTAATGAAAGTTTCTTTGTTCAAAAACAACAATAACAACAAAACAATGGTGGAAATATTAAGAAAGTTAGCAATGTAACAAGTTCCAGAGAACACAGTGGTGGGGTAGTAACTGAGAGAGTGGGGAGTGGGGGGGGGGCAGGCTTCCCTTTTTCAGTCATGTGATCAGGTCAGCCAACAAAAGAATCACAGGAATAAGGCAGGAAGGGAATTAGGAGTCGGCAGAGGAAAGGCACTGATGTTGATCCTTGGAATTTCTGTATATATCTTCTCACTTAATTTTTGCAAGGTATTATCCTTGGGTTCACAAATGGAAAATTGGGGCCTAGAGAGATTAACTGGCCTAAAATCATACTCAGGTTGAGGTTTGATTTCCCAGCCTTATACATTCCTCTGACTCATCCATTCATTTAGAGAACTGGGGTAGAATAAAGGAGATATCAGTAGGGAAGATGGCCATATGCAATTGACTTGGATAGACAGAAGGACCAATTCTCTAACCACGCTCAACTCCATTAAGTCTCATGTTTAATATATGGATGAGGATGAGTCCAGATTAAGAAATTGAAATAGATATAATCTTAATCCTTTTGGGCTGCTATAACAAAATACCATAAACCATAGTTTATAAACAACAGGAGTTTATTTCTCACAGTTCTGGGGCCTGGGAAGTCTAAGGTCAAGAACTGGCAGTGTTTTGTGTCTGGTGAGGGTCCACCCCTTGTTCATAGATGGCACCTTCTTGCTGTGTGGAAGGGGTAAGAGGTCTTTCTCCAGTCTCATTTATAGTAAAAGTGCTGATCCCATTCATGGGCCCTGCCCCACAGCCTAATCACATCCCAAAGCGCCACCTCCTAATGCTATAACATTGGTGTTAACATATCACCATATAAATTTGGGGGGCACAAAATCATTCAGATCATAGTATAAACCCTCTATTTCTTTCTAAAATATTTATTGACTGTCCTTTTTGTGCTAAGATTCTTAGTCTTCACAACACCCCGTGAATTAGATATTGCTATGACTATTTTAAAGAGGGTCTGAGAATCAAAAAAATAAGTTTGTTTTGCATCCGCTTTTTTATCTGCAAAATGAGGATAATAGGTTCTGCCTCCTATGCCTGTTAAAGATTAAGTGGTTGATATACCAGCAGAGTGCTCCAGTAGTAGGCATTCAGATGTTTACAGGTACTTTTTGTCTTGTTTTGTTTTTACTTTTACTATTAGTATTTCTCAAAATCATATTAGATTATGAATTCCTTGAAGACAGGTCATATACTGATCATCTTATAGCTCAAGTACCTAAAACCACCATCCATACATTAAGCACTTAATAAAGACTTATTGAGTAAATGATCACTTGTTTTTTTCCCTGAGCAAAACTCCAGTACTGTGGTTTGCACAAGCCACCGCTGATGGGATTGTATACCTGAACTAGATCTGCCGCTGAGTATCCCCTCCTGCCTACTCTTCCCCACCCACTGGAGAGCACCAGTGAGCAGCATGATTTGGGATAGGAGATACTGATCTACTTAATAATGTATAACAGCAAACTTCTGGTGTCCTCCTGTGCTGATCCATCCTAGGGTCTCTGATTGCCTTTGTTTGAGGTAGCACTAATGCCACTCTTGTGTCTGATGGCTTAAGCCAGCAGTTGACTTTTCTCTCTGAGATGAGCTGTCTTCAGTTTGGTACTTACCCGCAGGCCTTGGTTTTAATCTTACATGGAACTTACATTGAATTCCCCTAGGCCTCAGTTTGTAGTTGATCAGTAATAGTGGTAACTGCTAACACTTATTAAGCATTTATACTGTGCCAGCTAAGAGCTTTATAAATGTTAACCTTTTATCACTTATGGTTTCTTTTCTTTTTTTACATCAGAGACATTTTTAAACCTAGAAGAGGTAAATTAAATTAGATTTCATTTGCCACTGATCTGGATATTTCATCCAATCTCATGATATTTTTATCTCAAAGTCAGAATTTACATTTATTATTTTGAAACTATCTGCTCCCATTCCACCTTCTGTTGTTAAGTAGGAATCTTGCATTCAAGTATAAGCCTAACTTGTATTCCCAACAAAATAAGCCTTTTAGCTTATAAAGGAGCTAAAATCCTTTTGAAATAGTATGAAACCCATGACGTATAAATAATAAAGAATATACTTTTGTATACTTTATAAGCCTGGTTTATTTGTTTATTATCAACAAACTTATATATTCCCCAGTGTTCCCTCCAGATTATTGTATTTTATATTTTATTGTTCATATTTTCAAGCTGATTTTCATTTTCTCACTATCATCTCTTCAGATGCTTTTAAAAATAACACTAATAATCAGTCTTTCAGTTTCACCAGTGTGTGCTTTTTCACCAGTGAAGATAAAAAGGAAACATCGCTTTATACTTAAATTTCATTTTACTTATAGAAAAACATTCTGCACAAAGATCTTCATTTTCCCTTTCAGAATAATGTTCGGCTAGACTACATTGAGGGATTTGGGGAACCATTTTTGTTCATTACTCTTTGCTTGAAAATGACGTATCTAATTCATTTATTTAAAACGATCTATAGTGGTTCTCTCTAGGCAGGATGATGTGGGTAAGGGACCCTGTCATTTCTTCGGTAATATACAAGAATCTCCGTTGTATTGAGTTATTTTATGGTAAATACTTTTGCCTTTGTGATTAAAAGAAAAATAATTTCTAAAATTTTATATTTGTATAGCCATGGTCATGTTATTTCTCTGAATAACTTATCAGTGATTTCTATTTATATGAGGCTTGTATGGGTGTATTTTTTAAAATTGTACTCCTTTGTCTTCTTCAAAATTTATACAGGTCCCAAAGGCAAACAGTTAGAAGGAACTGAATGTCCACTCCATGTTGTTCATCCACCCACTGGGGAAGAGTTTGCTCTGGGGTGTGGAGTGTGCAGAAATGCTCACACTTTTTAGAACACTCAGATCCTGTGTCTACAGAGAGAAATGTTGCCCTCATCCCCCAAGAGGATGTGGTGAAGTTTAAACTCTGCTCAGGATAAGGACAGGGCCATTTTTACATCCATGAAAATGAACCATTCACAGTGCAAGAAGGATGCCAAATACCATGTACATAATTCTTGCTATGGAAAGTTTCTCCATTATTTTGGTTTATCTTCTTTTGAACCAAGACATCAAACTTGTGAGGTGTTTGCATGTGGCCATTACCGTCACTGGCCTGTGAAGCATTGGACATTTATGGATAATTGATATAAAAGAATCGCCATGCCCATGGACTAAGAATGATGCTGGCTTTCAAGCAAAAAAGAAAAATAATCATTGTTTATTGTATACTGCCTTTTTGTAATCCTGTACAATTGCATCATGGGTGGGTATAAAAAGAGGAATATTCTGGTTTATTTCCTAGACTGTTATTTAAAAAAAATTGTGTTAGGACAGCATATAAATGTAATAAGTATCACACTGTATATATAAAGATATCAATGTTTGTCCTGTATAAGAATTACTAAATTACAAATGCAGTTTCATTTAAACTTCTAGGTTAAGTTTGAGCCTGAAATTTTAATGAAGTGCAATACTGAGTGTGCCTCATTATCTTGCAGCTGTAAACATATTGGAATGTACATGTCAATAAAACCACTGTACATTTTTATACAGTGATAAAGTCTACCATTTGTATAAGGTAGTATTTGAGAAACAAAATATGAAACCTTCAAGGTCTAAAAATGCATCCAGTTTTCATGGGAAAGAAATTTAGCTAACATAGCACAATCAGTTTTCATAACTGTTAGGGACAATAAAGGTAAGAACGAAGTAGGACAATATTGGAATCTTAAACCCTGAGTAGAAGGTCATGAACAAAATGATATACATATGTATTCATAAGCAGATATACATACCAAAGACAGATGAAGAGTTTTAGGAAATTAATCAATTTCTATCTTAACCAGCAGCTTTTTAAATTAAGTAATACATTCACAAGTCTTTTCTTTTCCGTTACAACAGTGTGTAGGTAGAGACCTTTTTTCTGCATTTTCTATATACAACAGCATATTCAGGTAGATCTTTTTTCTCTCAAGTCATTAAATTGCTAAATTGTTGATTTTTGTATTGCTATATATTTATTTTATGAGACTAAAAAAATTTTGCTTCCATTTTATTCGAATTCCCCTGTTGGAAATACAGAAGTTAATTTGTCAATATAGAAATTATTGCAAATTTAGTGATGTTTATGTTAAGCATTTGTGAAAATTTTTTTAAAAATCTTTACCTTGAAGGAATTTGAAATAGAAAGAAAAGATGAGATCTCAGCATAGATAACACTTACAGAACATTTTAATAAACTTCATTAAAATGTCCAAGCCAAGTTCTTCAAGATTTAGAAAAAATTGTTATTGTTTATTGTTTTGTTGTTGGGAGAGAATGAGTTAAAAACCCACTCAAGCTGCATTTTTAAGAGAAGCAGCATTTCAAGGAGCAGAAATGTGGAGAAAGGTGTGAGAAAAAAGTAGGTACGTAGAAGAATCTAGAATGTAATGAGTCTGAGATGTAATGAGAACAATGAGTCTGAGTGTTCTGGCTCAGAGTTGACTTAAAATGTTTCCAGAAAACATAAAGTAGAGACCAAAGCTGCACCTAGGTGTACCCCCAGGAAAACTGGAGGGAGGAATGTAGTGAGCCCCTTGTCAATATATTTGACGTAAACTCACAGGTTACAGGAAAGAAACTAATCTTAAGAAGGCCACACAGAAAAAGAGACTTCATGAACACTTAAGAACTGTGCAGAACACCATCTTGTATCCATTAACTGCAGACAAATTGATCAGTAAGTTGTAATGGAAAAGAAAAATAGGAACCTGTTGCAATAGCTTATCTAGAACAAGCCATCTCAAGTTTGCGAAAGGGATAAAAGCAACAAAACCCTATAATGTATATTCGAAATGACTTTAATCTTCATTTATGAAAAAGCCATTGGTTTTTTGTTTTTAAAGCAGGATTTATTGAGAGGACAGAAAAGCTCCCAGAGGGAGGGGAGGGGACCCGAGGGGATTGCCTGAGAAAACCATTGTTAATCATGATCCCTAGCATTTCAAACCCAGAAAACCTAAACACTTCAGGAATAAATTTTGACAAAGCACAGGTGTTCGTCTCAAGGATCCTGTGCACAAAGACTATCCTTCAAATGCTGTGTGTAATATATGAGGCAGGGAACAGAAAGCAGAATCAAATAGTGGGTTTATCTTCCTGGAAAGAAACTCTTCCTGTTATATTTTCAGGTCTAGGAAAACCCATTTTTCTTAAACAGTTCTCTGGCTAGATCGTTTTAGACCTAAAATATCATTTTATCCATAAGTTTACTTAATAAAATATATGAAGTACTCTATTTACTTCATTCACAAGGTTTAATAATGCGCCTCCTTTTTCAGATTTTCAGCACCAATATCTCTCCCTGCCCACTTCATCACCATATTTTATGCATACTATAGTCACCTGTGTTTCTGACAGTGGATGTATGATGACAGAACACTGCAGCCCGTTTTCCTGAAAACTGCCAACAGTACATGAAGACTGCTTTTGGATCAAAACCAGAAGAGTTAAGTTCAAGTCTTAGCCTCTGCCTCTTTTTTTGCCCGAATGACCTTGAGTCAACCACTTACCTTTTTTGTCTCAATTTCTTAGGGAAAAAATGCCAAATCTAAATAAAATGAGAAGATATTTATAAAAGTGCTTTATTGCACAATAAAGCATTCAAAAAAAGAATAGCAAAGGAGGGAAGAACATTACTCAACATCTCCTAGATGGCAGACACTGAATTAGACATTTTATCTTCCCCGCAACTCTGGGAGTAAAGTATTACTAATCCTACTTTTGCTGTTTAGTGGAGTTAAATTATTTGCACTATATTTCAACTGTATTTGACTGTAAAAAAAGATTCTGAGATGTGAATCCAGAACTTTTGTCTAGAAAGCCCGAGGTTTTTCTACCACATCATGCTACTACTAAATTGTTAAATTACTGATAGTTCTTTGAAAAGAAGTACTAATTCAGGAACTACAGGTTGAGTGTCCTTTACCCAAAATGATTGTGCCCAGAAACGTTTAAGACTGGATTTTTTTTCAGATTTTGGAATATCTGCATGACCGGTTGAGCATACCAAATCCAAAAATCCAAGATCCTCTAATGAGTATTTTATTTGGCTGTCACATCAACGCTCAAAAAGTTTCAGACTTCATGTTTTCACATTTGGGATGCTCACCTGGAGTAACTGGACACTCATAATACGGGCAAGGTTGCAAAGGGGACAAAACAGTATTTGCCTCCAGGATG
The DNA here is from genome assembly GCF_000164805.1 of Carlito syrichta. NCBI lineage: Eukaryota > Metazoa > Chordata > Mammalia > Primates > Tarsiidae > Carlito > Carlito syrichta. The sequence continues at coordinate 119,322 of NW_007231807.1, read as the reverse complement.
TTCAGCATAGCTGGGAGGTGCCTCCACCCTGGAGGGTTGTGGTTCAGACCCCCCCTTCGGGGGGACCCCACCTCAAGTCCAGTTAGTTGACAGCCTCCAGTAGTAGCACCTTCTGAATCCACCCCAGCATCTGACCCAAAACCATAGTCATCCAGGATATGGTAAAGCACAGCTTGGTTCTAGGGCATGGCCATTTCTGTCCAAACAAGCACTCCTGTGGGGGCATCTTGCACCAGAACTTGGCTGGCTAAGACCTCCTTAGAGCTGCACTGCCCTCGGAGCCTTTATCTACCCAGTCTTTCCTTCCTCCCCTTTCCTGGATACCAAACTATCATAGTCTAACGGCTCTCCCTGCCCTCCCCGGCCCCCTCATCCCTTCATCTTTCATCGCCATTCAACAGACTTTCTGCCCTTCCAACGTGATCTTGGCCTCTGCTTCCTAGAGAACCTGACTGACACAGGAGGATAACACACTTTAAATGACTTATCATTCCATTTCTCAAATATCTTAGGTAACTTAGGGAAAAATAGCAAGACTATAAAAAGATATATAATGGAGGGAATTACAGTGAAGAAAAACTATGAGGAAAAAGAAAAGCCAAAGTTAAAAAAAAAAAAAAAATATATATATATATATATATATGTATATATATACATACACACACACACACACACACACACACAGGCAGAGTCTTGAAGGACAGGTAAGTTTTAACAAGCAAAAGTGGGACAGAGCATTCCACGGAGAAAGTCTGGCGATAACTGAGGCATTCATGTGTTCCTCAGAAGTGTTAGGTAAGCTGTTTTGCTTCATTAATTCATTTAATAAATATTTGAACACCTGGTCTAGATCCACACTTGACAGTACTCTCTGATGAGGGTGGGGACTGTGTTCCCAGTTGCTTAGTAATTCTGACTTCTACACAGAAGGTGCTTGAGGAATGGACCATATGACTAGCACTAGAGCCCACTGTGCCAGGTGGTACGGATGCGACACAGAACACAAATACAGCAACGTGTTCATAATACAATGCCATTAAGAGCTATAATCAAGGTTTCACAATCATAAGAGTAAACACCGATTGAGGTTTTATAGTGGCCCTGCACCATGTGAATGCGTGGGTGTGGCAGACATAACAGCCCCCCAAATCTGTTCATGTTTTTAACCCCCAGGATGTGTAAAGATGTTGCCTTACATGGCAAAAGGGACTTTGCAGACTTTGAGAGGGTGAGATTATACTGGATTAACCCAGTGAAGCCAATGTAATCACGAGGGTCTTAATACGGGAAAGAGGTAGGCAACAGTGTCAGAGTCAGAGAAGACATGAGGACAGAAGCAGAGGCCAGTGACAGAGACTTGAAGACACTACACTGTTGACCTTGAAGAAGGAGAAAGGGGCCAGGTACCAAGGAACTCAGGCCTGAGAATTTGCCTTCTACCTTGCAAAGAAACACTGAAGGTTTTTGAGTGAGGGGACTGGTTGCTTTATGAAGATGAGCAACTCTAACCAGCCTTCTAAGGCCCATCAAATATACCAATCACCACCCTCTCTCAATTATTGAAGTGGGAGCAAATAACTCAGTATCTGGCAATGAATAAAGATAGTGTCAACATGAAAGCTTTGATTTAATGGAGCACGCCATATAGAACCAGAATATTGAGTTCCTAGAAAGAGAAGAAATATGTTCCCGGTACCTGGAAGGAGCATTTAGCAGGAAACGCACTGACCTGACACAGAGTGAGAAACTTCATGCAGAGGCCGGCAAGAGGTGGGTTCTAGTAATTCTCCAGTGCACTAATGGAAAAATGGGTTCAATAACGGTGTGCCATTGCATGGCACATGCATAAACATGTGACTTGGATATTTTAACATAAAGAAGTACAATCTCACAGTTATATCCAAGATATGATGAGAAAGAACCAAGGACTAAAATGCAGCAGTTAGTTTACTTTGTGGCTGGGCATGGTGACTCATGCCTGTAATCCTAGCACTCTGGGAGACTGAGATGGGAGGATTACTTGAGACCAGCCTGGGCAATGTAGCAAGATCTTGTCTCTAAACAAATTTTTTTAAATTAGCCAAGTGTGGTGGCACATGCCTGCAGTCCCAGCTACTTTGAAGACTGAGGCAGGAGGATCACTTGAACCCAGGAAGTTGAGGTTGTAGGGAGCTGTGATCAAGCCACTGCACCTCAGCCTGGGCAAGACAGTGAGTGAGACCCTGACTCAGAAAAAAGTCTATTGTGTCTCAGAGAGTCAGATCTATCAGACACATAGAAGGGGCAGCATGGAACATAATGCTGCAAATGTGAATGGTGTTTATAAATGTCCTTACAGAGGATGTGAACGAGAAGCAAGGACATCTGATGGAACTGTAGAAGTCATTGTCATTGGGGTCAATGAATGAGCTCTGTGAAGGTGCCTACCTGGAAAGAACAGTCCCAGCTGAAGCTGAAAATGCTCATACCTTTCAGTAAGCAAAGCCCACAAACACCCAAAACCTGAGCACAACTTGGGGCCTGACTGCAGGTAACCATGGTTCCGTCACTGTGGAATGAGATGGGGCACATTTAAAACACAGGCAGCTAAAGAGGCTTGGGCTCCTCTGAATTCTACTTTTACTAGCGTGAATGGAACTGATTGGCAAAGAGGACACGATGGGAGCTGAGGTTCCTTAAACCTGCATATCGTATAGAAAACAAGCAATGTACCCAAAGGGAGCATAGCTCAGTAGCATTTACTCTAAAGGCAAAGTCAAAGCCTGGGGTGGAAATAAAGGAATTCATTTTCGTTACATTTACCAAAGAATCTTCTAATAAATCCCTGTGTCTGGCAATGGAACAAATATCCTTGGTAGTTAGTGAGCCCATCACTGGTGCTACACAAATGAGGTTGTGTCGATGGACAAGGCTCAAAGATGCTGTGTTATGGTGGTGGATTGAATGGGAAACCATGCTCTGCTGGGGGTGGAGAGTAGTGAAGGCAATTAGGAATTTAACAGAACTTTTTCAACCTGTAAGACTAAAAGAGAACCATTTGCAGCGTGATATACCAGACCCATAAATAGTCAAGAGTGTTTTAGTGATGGCCTGGGTTATTGTTTTTCAAGTGACAGAGCCCAAATCTTGGTAAGAAGACTTTTCCACATAGGATGTTAGTGCCCTGTTGGTGGTGTTCCTGCTGTGTAGGCCAACAAGAAAGAAAACAGCAAGTTTGCTGCTGAACTGAACAACCACCTCTGTCCTCACTCGTGGAGAATTGGAACCAGCGTAACCACAATGGTGTAGCTAAGATTTACTGAGCATTTACTGTGTGCCTGCAGCTATTTGTTTTGTGTAGGTTAACTCATTTAATTCTCATGACAACCCCATGTAGTAGGTATCATTATTATACTCCCATTTTATAGGCAACGAAACTGAAGGACAAAAAAGTCAAGTAGCTTATCCAAGCTCATGTATCATGTAAATGACAGAACCAGACTCAAAATCCAAACCACAACCCAGACTCACATCCTCTCCAGCCCACTCTGGAGCAGCTCTGACAAAGCAGTGGAGGCTTGAGACCCTCAAGTTTGCAAAACCTAAGAAGGAGGTGAGGAGACACGACACTGGGGACCTGAAAGAAAAGAAGTGGAATTGAGGAGGGAAAAAAATGTCAGAGGGTGGGAAGGTGCACATAGACTTATAAAACCCTAAGTCTGTCAGGCCCTTCCTTTATATGATTCAAAGAAATGACTAAGGAAGAATGAAAAGCTCCTGCCCGATTTAACTGCTCTCTAGAGATCTGCCTGCCCCTCAGGAAAGAAACCCATGCATTTTTCTTATAGTAATGTCTGTGGTTGATCTGTCAACTTGGAAGACAGGAAATCCTTAAATAGGGGCAGTACACAAGTCCAGAGATTTTCCTAGGGCTCCATGCAAGATGAGGCCATCCGCAGCCACCAGCACCGGGCAGAATCATCCTTGGTTAATGGAAGCTGTGGAGACGATGTCGGGTCCCACCCTTATTCCCAGACACACAACACAGCAAGACCAAACTCCGTGATCACCTTTCAGTTAAAGAGAAACATCATTTGAGATCCAAGGAGCAGTCTTTCTAGGCCAAGTTTGTGCTAGTAAGGAGTTTTGGTTGCAAGAAAAAGAAAACAACTTCAAAGTAACTTTAGCAAGGAGGAAAAAGAAAACTGCAATGACTGGGCTACCTCCACACCTTGATAATAGAGCAGAACCAGGACAGGTGCCTCTGGCTCCATCTCTCCTCTACGTCCTCTCTGTGCACCTATTTTGCTCTTCTTTCTCAGTGTATAGCATCTTTCTCTGCTTTGCAGGCCATCCAAAAAACAAAACAAAAAAAACTCTTTCTTCTGGTATTAATTCCAAATTCCCAGGGGAAAAACTATCCTAGCTTGGATGGCATGCTCTGTTCCTATTTCATAAATCAACTGTGGACACCAACACGGTTCATGTGCTAAGGAAGTCATTCCTAAAACCAAATAGATGGGGAAGGACTCCTCAGAAAAAAAAGAAGCTAGGTGGATCATTGACTAGTTCTCCACAACAGATGTTGTAATACCATGCAGCACTTGTCAGAAACAAATACCAAAAGCTCTCTGAAGCAATACACCCTTAATCAGGTTGCACAATATTCCTACAGCTAAAGTTTCACAAAAGATGAACTCACAATCCAAAATTATAAAAAACACAAGGAATGACTCACCATGAGCAAACACTGACAAACATTAAGATTAGACCCCCTGTTATTTCATATGATTAAAATTATTAAAGAAAAATAGAAAGAATTAAAAACAAGGGAAAAGAACACCAAGAAAAATCAGGCAGATGTGTAAAAGAACAAAATAAAACTTTTAGAAATAAATAATTTAGGCAAACATTGGCTTAACAGAGACAGAACAGAGCTGAAGAGAGTTGGTGACTTGAAAGACAGACCTGAAGAAACTACAGGCAGAAAAATAGAGATAAAACTATAAAATTGACAGAATGTGGTGGCTCACACCTGTAATCCCAGTGCTTTGGGAAGCTGAGGCAGGAGGATCACTTGAGGCCAGGAGTTTGAGACCAGTCTGAGCAATGTGGCAAAACCCAGTCTCTTCAAAAAATAAATTTTAAGAAATTAGCAGGGCATGGTGGCACATACCTATACTTCTAGCTACACAGGAAGCTGTGGCAGGAGGATCACTTGAGCCCAGGAGTTCAAAGCTGCAGTGAGCTATGAGCATGCTACTGCACTCCAACCTGGGCAACAGAGTGAGACTCTGTCTCTAAAAAAAAATAAAAATAAAAAATATATATAAAATTAAGAAATATGGAGATAAGCCTCCCAAGGCAGAAGAGTTTAAAATGATTTTTGTAAACATTCCCTGCTCAAGGAAATGGAGCATAACTTTCCAACCCTTCAATGTTGGCTATACACAGTGACTTCCTTCCAAAGAGAACAATATGAAAAGGGAGAGAAAAAAGTAACTTTACAATGGAAAACTTGACCTCAACCTCTGATTAATGTTGACATCAACAGCCATAAGTCGTGTTGATAGATGCACCCTTGATATGCAGTGATAAGAATGGTACTTTATACCTTTGTGGTCTTCCTTCCAAAACACTATTAGCAACTGTCTAATTATAAGAAAAACATGAGACAAATTCTAAGTGAGGGACAGTCCACAGAATGCTAGAGCAATACTCCTAATAACTGTGAAGTTCATCAAAAATGAGGAATTTCAACAAGGTATTTAAGGAATTACCCCAACATAATCCTAATCTATCATAATCATTGCTATTACAAGATCGGGGTGGTTGTGGAAATGGCTGCTCCTAGTGGGTATGGTACATTGTGGAGAATAATAACCAAAATAAAGTTGACAAATTGTAGGTCTGCTTTTTATTACCACATGCACTGGCAATTCCAAACCGGGTCAGTCATGCAAAATTTTCCCTTTCTCCCTCCCATCCACTGATCTTAATGATATAATTGATAAGTACAAATAACTGACTAATTAAAATATAAGCACAAAGTTTTGGTTTTTGTTTTCAAGTTAGGGTCTCAATCTGTAGCCCAGGCTGGAGTGCAGTGGCATGAGCATGGCTTACCACAGCCTCGATCTCCTGGGCTCAGGTGCTTCTCCCGTCTTAGCCTCCCAAGTAGCTAGGCCTATAGGTAAGTGCCACCACATTCGCCTAATTTTCTGATTTTTTGGTAGAGATGAGGTCTTACTGTGTTGCCTAGGCTGGTCTTAAACTCCTGGGCTCAAGCAATCCTCCTGCCTCGGCCTACCAAAGTCCTGGGATTGCAGACATGAGCCACTGTGCCCAAGTGACAAGTTTCTTTTCTTAAAAGGCGAAATAAACTGGGTGTGGTGGCTCGTGCCTGTAATCCCAACACTTTGGAAGACCCAGGCCAGAGGAATTCAAGTGCAGCCTGAGCAACACAGTGCTTATATTTTAATTAATCAGTACTTATTTATAGTATCAATTATATCATCAAGATCAGTGACATGGGAGGGAGAGGGGGGTGAAAGGGGGAGAGGATGACTGTGGAGCACATTGATCCAGCAGGGAAAAATTTCGCATGACTGACCCAGGTTGGAATAGCCAGTGCATGTGATAATAAAAAGCAGACCAACAATTTGTCAACTTTATTACTGCTAATAAATTCTCCACAATGTACCACATCCATGAGGGGCAGCCATTTCCACAACCACCCCGACCTTGATATAGTAATGATCAGGACAGATTAGAATTATGTTGCAGTAGTTCCTTTGTCTCTATAAAAGAATATTATGTGGAATTTTATATATACATGGTAGTATGTACCTGTAGTCCTAGCTATTCAGGATGCTGAGGTAAGAGGATCGCTTGAGCCCAGGTGTTTGAGGTGACAGTGAGCTATGATTTTGTCACTGCACTCCAGCCTGGGGGACAGAGAGAGACCCTGTTTCAAAAATAACCAGAACAAAAAAGGTGAAATAAAACCTTTAGCAATAACAGGAAAGAGGAGTATTAACAGGCAAAGTATGCCAAGGTCTTTGTAATGGGCAAAAAAAGGGGACTCTGACTGAAACACGACATAAAAGTAACGTGAGACAATATTAATGTGAGATAATCTACTCACTATGTTTGCTGATTTGGTTTACCGTGTTTTGCTGATCATTTATACTGTTAACCTATTAATAGCTGTAAATAAGTAGGCCTGTATTTGACTTGTTTTTCTTCCTCTAATAATTATCATTGCCTTTCTTAGAACTTTCTATTGTCCCTCATAATCCAGTCACTGAAGGGCCTAAAAAAAAAAATGTTGCAGCTCAGGTAAATTCACATTATTATGCTGTTAAAGATTTTGTACAGTTTGACTTGATAATCTGATATCCAGACCCTAAAAAACAACAACAAAACCAACACACACACTGGTATTTCTCCACATCGAGTCTTAATGTAATTTTGCACATGGCTCAATTTTGCACAATAGCTCAATTTCTTAAGAAAAAGGGAAGAATGAAGAGCTCCCTGGGCATCATTGCCTTACAGTGTCTTAAGCATAGGGCAGATAATTCTAAGACATCTTTGAATGAAAAATTTCTTTCTCTCTCTCTCTCTTTCTCTCTCATTTATGTACTTAGAGTTAAGAAAGAATAGTGCAGGATTCAAGTAATGCTTTTGATCTAAGTATCCAAAAATTCAAAGATGCGGTTGCACACATAGATGCCTTGATTTACATAAGGCCTCACCAAAAGTTTTCTTTCCTGTAGTTTTCTAGTCCTTTACACTTCTCCCATTGTGTTTCAGAGAGCTGTTCACAAATCTCAGGACTCTACCTCATAAAGCAAAGGTAGTTTTTCAAAAAGCAGTCATTCTCATGAAAAAAATATTATTAGAACAGCTTGGAAGTACAAATATTTTAAAAATAAAAATCGGCCAAGTGCTGTGGCTCACGCCTGCAATCCCAGCTACTTAGGAGGCTGACATGGGAGGGAGGATCGCTTGAAATCCCGTCTCTAAAAAACGAAACAAACAAAAGACATCGGGGGGGGGGGGGGGGCGCGGTGGCAAACGCCTGTAGTTCGCCAGGGAGGTTGAGGCAGGAGGAAAGCCTGAGCCTAGGAGTTCGAGACTGCGGTGAGCAGTGACGGTGCCACCGCACTCCAGCCTGGGCAACACAGTGAGACCCCGACTCAAACAAAACAAACCATCTGGAACCCCGGCGTAACACTGTCGTCACTCTGGTGTATTTACCTGGAGCCTTTGGGCACCACTTACGTAACTGGGATGTGTGCGCATCCCCAGAGTACGCATCGAACCCCTTCGCTTAGGAGGCGCCGGCAGCGGCCACCGCACCGGCCGCGCCTGCCTCGTGGAGGTGTGTCTGTCGCCAGCAGCCGCCGTCGCTCCTCCTGCGGGTGGGACCAGGCTCCAGACACGCCCTCTTTTCTTTTTTCTGCTCCACCTGCCTAAACTTTCTAGTTTCGGCCGCAGATGGACTCTGGCTTCCCTCTAGCGACAGCCCACTCACATACAGCTGGAAAATAAAATCCCTTTACAGCTGAAGCCACGTCTCGTCTCGGGCAGGAAGACAGAGGCAGGCTCGTCCT